>NW_027249429.1:0-132500 GCF_030848795.1 Temnothorax nylanderi
ACGCAATATTCTTTTTCTTTCTGCAGCTTTTCATCTGTATATAACACATATGTATAAACATCAACTTATTCATGTACTTACTTTTCATTTCACTGAAATACATACTTTCTTTTCCATATCACTTCCATTATGATCTTTCTTTTGAGCTGGACAATTCTAATAATTAAAAATTATTTTATTGTTGCAGTCATTTTTAAAAGAATAAGAATTACTATGTATTACATTTAATATTTTATTATAATATTAATATCTTAAGTTGTAAAATACAAGTTTAACAATGATATTTCAGTTTTATATTTTAATTTTTTTAGGCGGGGAGCGTTTACACTTGGTGCTTTTTTTATCTTTCTTTTTGAAATATGTCATTATGGCTGCTTTCCTTTTAGTTACACAAGTCGACACAAACATCGTTCTATCCTTCTTGGCATTCAATGAATAACAAGACAGAACGACACTTGTGTCGACTTGTGTCACTAAAAGGAATTAAAGCAGCCTATATCCACAGTAGGACCCCGCCTTTAATGCACTGATCCAGTACTACAAGTGCACTCCTTTATAGGATGTACGTGAATAATGTAATCAAATATTATATATATATAACGTTTGTCAGGTATGTACACAATTACGCAAATGTCACAAGTAATAATTTTAAAATTTTTTATATTGTATAATATTTATGTAGGTAATTATAATTATAAAATTCAAATCTATAATAATCATGCTTTTTAATAATTTTTACAATTTATTTATACATATATGTCACACAGTAATATGTTATTTTAAAATGTTTCTGTATTCTGTTTTTTTAATAACTTACTATTATTAATTTTATTATTATTTAGTAGAGGTGAGATTGTCATTACGGAGGTAGAAGCGTTGGAGAGACCGCCAGTGGAAATGCTCTTAGCGATTAAAGCAATATGCATTGTGAATGATATGAAATCAACTACGGTTTGCTGAGGCATGTACACAATTACGCAAATGTTACAAAGCAATAATTTTAAAATTCTATTCTAACGGAGCATTTTTATATTGTATATATAATATTTATGTATTATATAATTATAAAATTTAAATCTGATAATCATTGTTTTTTATTATTTTTACAATTTCTTTATACATATACAGTACCGTGCAAAACTTTGCGTATTTTTGGTTTTTTGACAACTTTTTCACATAACAGGAAATATCAGAAAAATTAAAACAAAAAGTTAAAACTGTTTTTATATATTTTTGGAACTATTTAGTATAATTCCAAGATATATTTCAACGAAATATCCAAAATAAAATCAATCAGATGGCGTAAAACCAAGTCAAAGTACAGAAACATTAAAATATATTGCTGCGTAAAGTATATGCATAAATAAATTGTAAAATAATAAAGAATGATTATTAGAATTAAATTTTATAATTACATAAATGTTATATACAATATAAAAAAAATGCTCTGTTAAAATAAAATTGTAAATTTTTTATTACTTTGTAACATTTGCGTAATTATGTAGGTACATGCTTGAGTAAACCGTATTTAAATACTATTCACAATAGTATTTAAAAAAAATGTGCAAGTAGAAACTTGTACATTGCTTTCCTCATAGTTTTTAAGTGTGCAAGTGGAACTTGTACATTGCTTTCTCATAGTTTTTAAGTGTGCAAGTGGAAACTTGTACATTGCTTTCTCATAGTTTTTAAGTGTGCAAGTAGAAACTTTTTTAAGTAAGCAAGTAGAAACTTGCACATTGCTTTCTTATAGTTTTTAAGTGTGCAAGTAGAAACCTGTACATTGCTTCCTCTATGAGGAAGCCAAATTAATAAATATCTACTAATAATTATGCATAAAAAAACAGGCTTGCTCATAGAGGAAGCAATGTATAGGTTTCTACTTGAACACTTAAAAACTATAAGAAAGCAATGTGCAAGTTTCTACTTGCTTACTTAAACATTTCTACTTGCACACTTAAAAACTATGAGAAAGCAATGTACAAGTTTCCACTTGCACACTTAAAAACTATGAGAAAGCAATATACAAGTTCCACTTGCACACTTAAAAACTATGAGGAAACAATGTACAAGTTTCTACTTGCACATTTAAAAACTATGAGGAAGCAATGTGCAAGTTTCTACTTGCACACTTTTTTTTATGAATAGAGTATCATTAAAGATAGATTGGTGTTGTATTTGGCTTGATATCTCAAAATTTGCGGAAATTAGAGCAATCACGTAGATTTTTTTAAACAGAAATCGGTAACCTCTTTATTATTAGCAATTTTATTAATTCTCTTATATTCTTCAATTTTTTCTACCCCTATTTCATATATAATTCTTTAAAATTTAATTAATCAGTTCTTGAATTATAGAAATTTCAGTAAACTTGGCTGTTCCTTTTACAGAAATTGGTAACTAATAACTTTCTCCAGAACTTTCTTAACGCTTATCTCCGAAATAGGGGTAGCAAAGACTGACAAGTATAATCGTTTCATAAAATTGTTAATAATAAAGATTACATTTCTGTTAAAAAAAACACCAAGTTTCACTGAATTTATATAATTCACCAAAGTATTAATTAAATTTTAAAGAACTTTATATGAAATATTGTAGAAAAAATTGACAAAATATAATAGAATTAGAAATAGATACAATACCTAAATATTAGAAAGCTATAGCGTAAAAACGCTTTTCAAAATATGAAAATCCCCTTCTAGTGCAGTCTCGCGCCAACTGGATTTTCTTTACTTCTGGAGGCGTACAACTTTTCAGTCTTATCATACAAAAACTTAACTCGGACCACGGCAATTAGCTCTCGGTCAATGCTGTCTTCTTCAAAAACGGATTCCGTGTCCGACATATTTGCAGGCAGGTTAGCACACAACAGCACCGGTTGTTCTCACGCGCGCTTTCGTTAATGTCGAGCTCTCATTGGCTGAGAGTAAGGGAGTAGACCGTAGGAAATGGAATTCAACCATTTCACTTACGGCCTTACTCTACGTCCTACTATCCGGAAACATTCAGCTTACTTCGACGTCTTACAGCCTTAATCCTGCTTAATCCTTACTCTTGCTGCCATTGTAGACGACGCTTAAATCTATTTCCTTTAAAATCTCGAAAAAATTTTTTTTTACCATCACAAAGCTTCCTCTATGAGGAAGCAATAGAAACATTATAATAATATATTGCTGTGTGAAATATATAGATATAAATAAATTGTAAAAATAATAAATAAATAATGATTATTATCGTTACTACATCGCGTAGCGTGCGTCTGTATTGTTCTAGTAGGAATAAATAATAGTAGTAGAATTAGCGTTACTCACTACGGATTCTCCGATTTCTTCCGTTACATGAATTTTTTTTTTTTATTATTCAAAAAGTCATTGTTACTTTGCTTTCCTTTTATTTCAGCTAAAGGTGCACTTCTTTTTGGAGTCGGATCTGTTTTGCTTGTAGTAACTAATTTGTCAGACTTGACTGGGTTCTTTATCATATGATAGTTCTTAAAAAAAGAGAGAATTTGTTATTGTACGCTTTCATGGTTTTGACAAAAATTAGGTTTGGGTTTTAGGTTGGATCGCCACATTTTTTGTGTTTAAGATTGTAATGTAGTGTTTTTATCTATTTTTCTAAAAAATGTAATTTCAATATTGTAATTGCAAAAACTGAAGTTGCAATAACTGTAATTGTAATACTTACAATTAGAAATTGATAAATCCCAAACACATATACGCGCGCATGCACAAAAATATACACACATGTACATAGATATACAAGTATACATATACAGGGTGTTTTATAACCACGATATTGCTCATGAATAGGTAGGCGCATTAAAATAAACAGAAAACACTACTGTCTTGCAAATTTTGCAGCAATTATTAAAACATTAATTAAATAATGCAGAATTCACACTGCATCCGACATCCGACGATCCGCAATATCCAGTAGAAGTCCCTTATTTCTGGAGTTCCTAGCTAGCAATATTTTTGTTTCCAGAAAACGAATTTTTTTTATTGCGATGCATATCGAACGTCGGATGTCAGATGCAGTGCGAATCCTGCATAAGAACCTAATAAGTGCGTATTTCGCGCGACAAGATAATAGGACAGTTTTGAACAGAGACATTGGCTGTAGGAACGCAGTCTAGAACTTCTTCGAAAAAAGTTTCATTTGTTAGTAATTTCTCCAAAACGGCAAATATAGATGAAACCTCCTCTCCTGCTCTCTTATATGGTGGTACAGTAATAAATAAACCCAACCTTGTTTTTGAAAAAGGATTCGGTATTGTGTTTTTAGAACCGTGTCCCTACTCATAGCACTCTTCTTACCATCTTGCCGCGCACTTATTCCTTGGTCTTTCTGAATAAATTTTTGACAACTATATTGTAAAACTCGCAAAACAGTAGAAAACTTTTCTGTTTAGTTTAATGCGCTGTACCTGTTTATGAGCAAAATCATACTTATTACAAGACATTGTATTCATATACAGAAATATACCCAGTTCATACTTACTTTTTTTGTATCAGTCTTTAAAGTACGATTTTTTGTAATAGTTTTATTTTCTTTGTTACATGTACTTTCTTTCTTATCTTTTCCATATGTTCTATTTTCATCCAATTTTTTATCAGTATTTTCATTTTTATTCCCATTTTTTTTTATTTTTACAATTTTTGTCTCTATTCTTTCTTTTAGATTTGCGTCACCTTTCGAGTTCTAAACAAAAAATGTATTATTTGTGCAAATTTATCGGTTATCAGCCATTCTTTTTTAATTATTTTCTTCATATGTGTAATCAGTTTTATGAGAAAAATATCAAATACCGTACTGAAAATTATATGAAAGATACAGAATATTTGTCACACTTTCTCTCACAAAAATCGCGACTGGTCTATTCGCAGGAAGACATCAGTTGTCTCGTGATTTTTTCCATTTGGCAAATCATAAAAAAAATTTAACAAATATTCTGCCGGCGACTATATAAAAAAATATAATGTACAAAATATAAATAAATACGTATGTGAGTTTATGTAAAATTTTATGTATCCTTTATATAATTTTTAGTAGACTAAATGCCACGTATTATAACCTATCTACAAACTTTATAGTATTTTGCTATCTACAAACTTTATAGTAACATTATTATTCACATTTGAATTTATTAATATTTTACTTCTCTAAATTAGTACAGATTGCATAATATGAACATAAGAATAATAATTAGGTATCAAATACTGTTGTATTTATTAATAAGTTTAACAACAGTCTGTCATTAATTATCATTTTATGCAGTTATTCTCAGCTATTGATGCTACATAGCTAATAAAATAATTATCCATATAACTTATGAAGACGGAACTAAAATGATACCGGCCTTAGTGTGCGTTGATGCGCACTAATGCATCCAGTCGAATTTGTCATGTGTTACATATTACTGCTAGAAATAAGAAATTAGCTAATATTATGTTAACTGCCAAAAGTGTTGCCATTATAAAACATGCAAACACCTCCAAAGTGAATTTATTTAAACGTTACATTGTTATATAAATCATAATTCTTGAATTATGAATTGTACACATACTACACCTATCAGAATATTAATCATTTTTTTACTAATCATTCATAATCGCTATATAAGCAATGGTATAAATAGCAATGTTTATAAACTGCTAAAGACTCGCAGATTTGGTTATACTTTTAGCAGTTAACATAATATTAGGTAATTTTTTATGTTTGTAGTATATAATCTAAAAATTTATTCGTAAAATGATCAAATTGATAATGAGAACAAAGACCATATTTTGAATGCAAAATGAATGTTAAATATGCCTTTATAAAGCTAAATCAACTCAGTTGTCTCAATTAAGCTCAATCTACATTAGACAAAGTTGAAATTTTACCATAAAGAAACCAGTTTAGACTAAACGGTATATATAAGAAACAATAAACGCTTGCAATACTTTCAAATAGATATTACATATATTACAAAGGAAACAAAACTTACATGCGGTCGTTCAAGTTCTGAATCTGTCTCGAAATCTGTTGCAGTATCACACAGAGTCAACGGTGAAAATTCTACTCTTTTGCCTTTTGTTTTCTCTTCTACCTCTTCTTTTGATTCTATTGAGATAAAATTGCATTAAAATTTAACTTACCTCTGTGATTTCTCTACTGTAATACAATTTTTTAGAAATATTACCTGCACAAATTGCTTTCCCCTGTATTTTTCCAATAATACCGCTATAATAGTTACCGTCGTCCTACTTTATTTTATATTTTTTCTCAAAATCGATGTTTTTTATATCAAAATTTCCTATTTTATCTGCACTAATAGCCTCCTTTAATCCATCTTCAAACTTGACGTACACGAACATGTTGAATAATTAGAACGATTTTGCCACGTGTTTTTGCCGGTATAATAATTTACTCTGCGCAGCGTTTTGATCCTCAGCTTTCGTAGAGATCGTTACTGCAATCCGTTATTTACATACTATGTACGTCGAGATATGCGGACTTCTCAGGACTGCGATCTGTTATTTATATAATAATCATCTATTTTATTGGAGTCAATCATGATTTTTACTGTTGAAAGTTTAATAAATCTATATATATATATATATATATATATATATATATATATATATATAAGCAAAGCTAACCTCATATATTTGTGTACATGCACGCACTTTGCGCAACACAGCCTATATGTGTGAGGCCCTGATCTTCATGGATTATTACCACGGTATTGTAAAGAAAGACAACAACGTTTTGATCCGCACAGCTTTCGTAGACTGCGATCCGTTATTTATACATACTGTATTCGTCGAGATATGCGGACTTCTCAGGACTGCGATCCGTTATTTACATAATACTATGTTCGTCGAGATATGCGGACTTCTTTTTTTCTTCCTTATATGGCTCCAGCTGCCTTCGGACGAAGGTAGAGGTCTATATGGCCAGATTTCTTCGGGGTGAGAATACGGAAGAGGTATTAATGAGGTGAACTGAGAGCCTGAGATTCTCAGCCTGAGAATGCTTTCGCAGAGGGACCGTGTAATGCCGTGTATTTGATCCGATCCTCGATGTGAGACCCACGTATATGTGTTGTTTCAATTTGATGCTCGCAATGGCGGGAGATGCGGACAGAGATGTCGCGGGAAATACGACCAGCGCGGCAGCGGTCCGTCTACGTACACATAGAGGCGCTCACGTACACTCAGTGTACACGTGTTTCGGTCTCGCGCGACGGCTCGACCGCCTCGACCTCTCGAACGGTCAAGTCAGTCGGCCGGTGACAAGACAGTCGTACATACAACGCGCGACACGAATTGTCGTTACGTCGCCCGTCGGTCGTCGGTAGAGTCGGGGAAAGAGAGCTCATGCGCGACTGACCACTATTTTTCGCGCTCCGCGTCGTCGTCGTCGTCGTAGCTCAAGATACGCGTTGCGAGCGGAAGAGGTAACACGGTCGTCGAAAAATCGTGCCGACGGCATTCCCGCTTCCGCGCGTCGGCACGTCGAATTTCCGAGTTTTTTTTACGCGTACGTTATAGTCGCAGCGTAGCGTCGCGACGCCAGTTCCGGTGGAAGTTGTATCCTTCGTCGCGTCGTTCCCCGTCGTCTTCGAGGCAGCGCCCGAATATCCCGCCATTGCGAGCATCAAATTGAAACAACACATATACGTGGGTCTCACATCGGGGATCGGATCAAATACACGGCATTACACGGTCCCTCTGCGAAAGCATTCTCAGGCTCTCAGTTTACCTTATTAATACCTCTTCCGTATTCTCACCCCGAAGAAATCTAGCCATATAACGGATCGCAGTCTCCACGAAAGCTGTGCGGATCAAAACGTTGCCTTTCTTTACAATACCGTGGCAATATCCATGAAGATCCGGGTCTCACACATATAGGCTGTGTTGCGCAAAGTGCGTGCATGTACACAAATATATGAGGTTAGCTTTGCTTAGATTTATTAAACTTTCAAAAGTAAAAATCATGATTGACTCCAATAAAATAGATGATTATTATGTAAATAACAGATCGCAGTCCTGAGAAGTCCGCATATCTCGACGAATACAGTATGTAAATAACGGATCGCAGTCTCTACGAAAGCTGTGCGGATCAAAACGTTGCCTTTCTTTACAATACCGTGGCAATATCCATGAAGATCCGGGTCTCACACATATAGGCTGTGTTGCGCAAAGTGCGTGCATGTACACAAATATATGAGGTTAGCTTTGCTTAGATTTATTAAACTTTCAAAAGTAAAAATCATGATTGACTCCAATAAAATAGATGATTATTATGTAAATAACAGATCGCAGTCCTGAGAAGTCCGCATATCTCGACGAATACAGTATGTAAATAACGGATCGCAGTCTCTACGAAAGCTGTGCGGATCACAACGTTGCCTTTCTTTACAATACCGTGGCAATATCCATGAAGATCCGGGTCTCACACATATAGGCTGTGTTGCGCAAAGTGCGTGCATGTACACAAATATATGAGGTTAGCTTTGCTTAGATTTATTAAACTTTCAAAAGTAAAAATCATGATTGACTCCAATAAAATAGATGATTATTATGTAAATAACAGATCGCAGTCCTGAGAAGTCCGCATATCTCGACGAATACAGTATGTAAATAACGAATCGCAGTCTCTACGAAAGCTGTGCGGATCAAAACGTTGTTGTCTTTCTTCACAATACCGTGGCAATATCCATGAAGATCCGGGTCTCACACATATAGGCTGTGTTGCGTAAAGTGCGTGCATGTACACAAATATATGAGGTTAGCTTTGCTTATATATATATATATAGATTTATTAAACTTTCAACAGTAAAAATCATGATTGACTCCAATAAAATAGATGATTCTAATACAGATTTTACAATAGCCATAATTTTTTGATACATTTTTTATTACAATTAATATATTTGTTCTCTTGTAGATAGCTGGATGATCATATTTTATTTAAAATGAGCAGCAGTGATGATAATAGTTACTCATCGTCGAGAAAGCGTAGGAGATATAATAAGCTTCTCTTGGATCGTAATAGTATTCCTACAGTGAGTCGACAAACTTTGACACGATGGTCAAAATATGGTACGAGTAAAAATAAAAAAGTAAAATAACCAATCATTTTCCTCATTTCAAGTAATGCTAATAATATTAACACACGGAGAGAATTTTCTCTTAAAATTTACCCTGAAATCATGGTAGTTGTGGGACAACATGTACCACCAAGAATTTTATGCGAGCTATTCTGATTAATATCTATCATAATAAAAAATATTAATATCTATTACATTAAAATATAAAATATGTTTGATTAATTTTACTAAAATATATCTAGGAAATTTAAATAATTTTTAAAAATTTACCAATCTGCTTGGTAATTTTTATCAGATTGTTTGTAAAATGTATTTTGTATATTTTAAAAATTCTTTGGTTGCCAAGTTGTCTCAAGTTTGTAGTGAATTTAAGGGTAAAATATAACAAAAAATTCTCTCTGTGCAGCATTATTACATCATAAAACTATGGTATTTTTTGTTTTTGGCACTGTTTCTACGTGGAAATCTCTGGTTCTTCCGATATGCTATCTTATAGATTAGAATAAAAAATCTGTAAATTGTTATTGTAACATCAATGATGAATCAGGAAAGTTATGATTATTCTGAATTAATAAACCCTTCGATTTAACAGTTTGCTAGCTATGTAAATGTTAATTCTTACTACGACATTAGAATAAACGATTAGAAAAATATATCAAGACTAATTGCAAAATAACATACATTCTAGATTTATTAAACAAAGAGAAGAATTTCCACGTCATATCATATATTGAAGTAAACTGTTTTATTTTAAACCAAAATATTATTGCTCTTGAATAAAAGTTTTGCAGTTCTGAAATGGGGAAAATGTATAACAATAATTATGCAATCATATACACGTACTCGTCCCTCGATTTACACAGTACTTTTTATACACGGTTTTTTTTTAGGTGGTACTATATTTACGCGGTCTCAGTTTAATGTACTGGCAGACTTCATTTACACAATTCTCAACGTCGTAAAAAAAACTTACGTGGAACGAATATTCCGCGTAAATCGAGGGACGAGTGTATATTCCCAATTCCAGTATTGATATCATATATTTTAGCTTTTTGATCGGTAGAGTTGTTTTTTCCTTATTTTGCTTCCTCATAGAGGAAGCTTTGTTTTCATAAATTTCGTATATGGACCTTTGATCGCATATAAAGTTAAGTCTAATCAACCCTAATTTAAAAGAATTATATATGAAATAGGGGTAGAAAAGACTGAAGTAAAAATTGTTTTTTGAGTTTTCGATGCCAATGTGTTGCTTATGTTCTAAAACGTCGAAAAATCACGTTTGAACAAAATGTCTGTGTGTATGTATGTGTGTGTGTGTGTATCTTTTTTTTTGTTTGTGGTATAACTTCCGTAATTTTTTAGATATCGGGATGTTTTTTTTCTAATCGATAGAGTATCATGTAAGGAAGGTTGGGATTGAATTTGGTGATGATCGGTAAAGCGGTTCTTTTTTAATAAAATTTAGAATTTTGGTAGAAATGTTTGTGGTTGTTCTAACTTCCGCAAATTTGAAGATATCGATCTATTTCTAATTTTATTATATTCTTCAGTCTTTTCTACCCCTATTTCATATATAATTCTTTAAGATTTGGTTGATTAGACCCAGCTTTATACGCGATCAAAGGTCCCTAATTTTTAAAAAATTTGAAAAAAAATTGTGCAAATTAGAAATTTGCACTTGGCTTCCTCATCAAATTAAAATTGTGCAAATTAGAAATTTGCACTTGGCTTCCTTATCAAATTGAGATGTGGATATTTGCACATAGCAAAGTCACAATTTTCAAGTGAGAGAGTAGGAAATTAGCAAATTGAATCTACAACGTATTGCTACGCGCGAAAAGCTTCCTCTATGAGGAAGCCAAACTAAAAATTATGCATTTGATAAAATATAAGATTCCTCATAGAGGAGCTTTGAGCGCGTAGCAATACGTTGTAGATTCAATTTGCTAATTTCCTACTCTCTCACTTCAAAATTGTGACTTTGCTATGTGCAAATTTCCACATCTCAATTTGATGAGGAAGCCAAATGCAAATTTCTAATTTGCACAATTTTAATTTGATGAGGATGCCAAGTGCAAATTTCTAATTTGTTTTTAACTTTGTGAACGTTCATTACAATAAGTTTTTAAAACGTTTTACATTTTCTACATATTGTTTTTATTTACGATCGACTTTTAATGAAAATAAGATTAATATTTTATGTACATTGCAAAGAAAGTGTTCGTCTTGGAACATATTAAAAAAAATTATGTATAGTTATAATGTTAAAATTCCTTTTTAAAATGTTATAATCACTGAAATGTTATAAGCAGAACATCCGGGTTTCTAGTAAAAAGTAGTATTTTATGTTTATTCTCAAAATTAAATATTTTTATTGACAAAGTATTATTTTTTTAGGAAAACAAAATGAAAAATCATTACAACAAGTTTTACCTCCAACATTCTCTTTGAAATCTAATTGTGGAACAGCGAGAAAAGGTGATCGTGAACAATCAAGAAATCTAGATGTACGTTTTTTTAAAACTGGTGAGGATGAAAGTAATGAACATAATTTAATTGAATATGATAACGATGGAAAACAAAATTGTAACGAAAATGACGATATTGATGTTAAACAAAATCAAAATGATAATGAACTAAGCGAGAATGATGCGACTATAGGAGCTTTTGAACATAATTTTAATAATACAAGTATAAACGAAGACGAAAACATACAAGACAAGACTGTGATGTTTCAAGGCTCGCAAACAACAGTTTCAGAGGTTATTCTAATGATTCATACATATTGCGTGCGATTCAATGTGTCTGATGAAGGGAGATATGCTTTATTTGACATGGTTAAAACTTGGGCAGACCCAGAATTAAAAAATATTAATTTTTCAAAATATATGATAAGTAAACGTTTAGATCCTCCAGAAAATATATATCAGTATGTCTTTTATTGTACGAAATGCAACTGTCTATTAGGAAAATTTATACAAACAGATTTGTTGTCAAATACTCAACGTATTTGTGAAAAATGCCAAACAAGTTATAAAATAAGTACTAATGCAACGAATTATTTTTTAAGTATAGACGTGAAATTTCAATTAATGACACTATTAGAAAATGCAACTGCACGCAAAATGTTATTAGAAAATATAACTGTTATTAAGAATAGATTAAAGAAAAAAAATATAGATACTATAAAAGATGTGTACGATGGACAGCTGTATAAAAATTTATATTACAATGTACAACAAAATACTGTCTTATTAACTTTTAACTTTAACTCTGACGGTGCACCGATCTCTAAAAGCAGTAAGAGTGGTATATGGCCTATTCAAATTATAATAAATGAATTACCGCCTCGAGTACGGTTTAGGTACATTTTGCTTGCAGCAATGTGGATGACGACATCTGAACCAAGTCCAAAATTTATGAATTTGTACATGAAGGTATTTATTGATCAATTGAGAGATTTAATGCAAAATGGAGTTACAATAAAAATGTCTAACAATGAAGAGATTACCTTCGTATTGAAACCTCTATGCGCAACAGTAGATTCAGTAGCACGACCTGTTATGCAAAATCGTTTGCAATTTAATGGTTATTACGGGTGTAGTTGGTGTTATCATTTTGGAAAATACGAAAATGGTGCTATGCGGTATCCTTTTGAAGACGATGATTCTCCTTTAAGGAATCACGATACTTTTATTCAAGATATGTTGCAAGCAGAAGAAGCAAACAGATTCATAATGGGCGTTAAAGGATACGCAGAAATTACTAATCTGCATAATTTTGATTGCGTATGGGGGTTTGCATACGATTATATGCACACTTTTTTACTCGGTACGGTTTGTGCTTTGTGGACGAAAATTTGGACTGCGAATGGAAAAGATGAATTACATCTCACAAAGGACGACATAAAAAGAGTTGAGAAAAGATTATTAAACATTAGATTGCCTCGCGAAATTCACCGAACTCCTCGTTCATTCAATGCTGGGAAATGGAAGGCAAGCGAATGGAGATCCTGGGTCTTATATACAAGCATTCCATGTCTGTTAGGAATATTAGGAACAAAATTTCTAAGTTCGTTTGCATTACTAGTACGTTCAATACACATTCTTTTATCTGAAAATATAACGGTAAAAAATCTAGAACAATGCAAAATAGATATTATTCGGTTTACTGGAAATTGCGAACAGTATTACGGACTTTCAGCCATGACTTTCAATACTCATGCTCTACTACATGTAATTGATCACGTGTATAAAAGTGGTCCACTTTGTATGACTTCTACTTTTCCATTCGAAAATGGAATTTTCGTATTAAAACAAAAATTGACAGGCCCAAAAGGTGTTCTGAAGCAAATGTCAAAACGTTTAATTCAAAAAACTATACTGGAAAGCAAATTATTGAGATCATGTGACAGTATTTCTTCAAGTTATTGTAAAAATTTATTGAACAACAGTTATATATTAAGGCAAAACATCTCCAAAATCTGTGCAAATTCGTATCTTTTAGACATGGACAATAATGTAGATGAAGATATTAAACAGCTTATTAATAATAAATTTCACGATAACGTTGATATGAATGATATACAAGTTTTTAATGGTATGTATCATGAAAACGTTTTATATAGAGCGAGTGACAAGAGAATTAGAAAAACTGATGATAGATTTTTTGAAAATGTATATGGTAATATTGTACAAATATTTAAAATAGTTTTGTATAATAATAAATGTTATATATTAGGATATGTATATATTGTGCAACCACTATGCATTGAAAATATAATAATTGATCCAATTTTAGAAGTAGTGTCAAAGTCGCTCGATTTAGAGTGGTTCAGTTTAGATATTATTAAGAAGAAAGTTGCACACATTAATATTGAAAACATATCATATTTTTGTCACATGCCAAATACGTTTGAGATTCAATAGCTATAGTATATTATATGTAATGTATCTTTTTATAATTTAAAGAATGTATATTTATAAAAGAGAATACAAAAGACACAGATACTTACTCATTTATCCTACCTCTAAATTTTTAGATAGGAATTATATATATAAGACACTTTTTTGTGACCGTTTTTAGTTAATTTTCTATGAATATTATTGCTTCATGAGTATAGCCAGCAGTATCATAGTAAAAGAAACAAAGCAATCATATATACATTACTAGCGGAAATTATAGGGCGAAGGAGAAAGGAAGGAAAGGAAGAAGTATGGAGTTAACGAACAGAATAGAGGAGAAGAAGTGGAGGAGGATGAGGAGAATAGAATATTATTGAATATCATCAAATAGGAGAACAGAATATTATAGAATGTTATAGAATGGAAGAACAGAATATTATAGAATATTACACAATAGGAGAATAGAATATTATGCAATATCATAGAGGGTGCATTCCGTTTCATGCATAATGTGCATAGTGCATCATTTATTCTTGTTGTTCACCAACTGTTACACAAGGATAAATGATGCATCATGCGTATCATGCGTGAAACGGAATGCACCCAGAATAAGAGATTGGAATATTATGTAATATTATGGAATAGGAGATTTGAGTATCTATTATTGAATATCATAGAATAGGATAATATGTATATAATATTATAGAATATTATTTAAAACAAGTACAAATAGAATATCTTAAATAGGAAAATAAAATATAAAATAATATTATTCAGTACAAATACAGAATATTAAAGAATACCATATAGAATAGGAAAACAGAATATTATAACATATTATTCAGTACATGCAAGTACAGAATATTATAGAATATCATAGAATAGGAAAATAGAATATCATGGAATATCATAGAATAGGAGGATATAATATTATATAACATTATACCATATTATTCAGTAGAAGTACAGAATATTATAAAATATCATAGAATAGGACAATAGAATACTATAGAATATCATAGAACAGGAGGATATAATATTATAGAATATTATAGAATAGGAGAATAGAATATTATGGCATATTATTAAGTAGAGGTACAGAATATTATAAAATATCAGAGAATTGAATATTATGAAATATTATAGAATAGAATATTGGAATATTATGTAATATCATGGAATAGGAGATTTGAGTATTATTGAATATTATAGAATAGGACAATAGAATATTATAGAATAGTATTCAGTACAAGTACAGAATATTATAGAATATCATAGAATAGAAAAATAGATATTATAAAATATTATTTACTTCAAATACAGAATATTATAGAATATCATAGAATAGGAAAATAGAATATCATGGAATACCATAGAATAGAAGGATATAGTATTATAGAATATTATAGAATAGAAGAATAGAATAATATGGCATATTATTCAGTAAAAGTACAGAATATTATAGAATATCATAGAATATAGGAGAATAGAATATTATGGAATATCATAGAATAGGAGATTAGAATTTTTATGTAATATCATGGAACAGGAGATTTGAGTATTATTGAATATCATAGAATAAGACAATAGAATATTATAGAATATTTTTCAGTACAAATACAGAATATTGTAGAATATCATAGAATAGAAGAATAGAATTTTATGGAATATTATAAAATAGAAGAATAGAATATTATGGAATATTATAGAATAGAAAAACAGAATATTATTGAATATCTAAATATGAGAATAGAATATTATGGAATATCATAGAATAGGAGATTGGAATATCATGTAATATCATGCAATAGGAGATTTAAGTTTTATTGAATATCATTGAATAATACAATAGAATATTATAGACCATCATAGAATAGGAAAATATAATATTATAAAATATTATTCAGTAAAAGTACAGAATGTTATAGAATATCATGAAATAAGATAATAGAATATCATGGAATACCATAAAAATAGGAGCATATAATATTAAGGAATATTATAGATTATAGAAGTATATAGAAGTATATAGAATATTATGAAAAGGTCTAATTGAATTGTACAGTATTCAATAACATATAATTATATTATAAAATATTGTATACGTTGCAATATGCTCTGGTTTATAAACCTACATATTTATTTAAATACAAATGCTGAATGACGAATTCTGATAAATTATAATAGACTTTGGGTTTTAAAAAGTTTTATTCAATAGGATAACAAGTGCATTTCTCTTTTTTATGATAGATATTTATAAAATATTAATCACAAAAACATAATAAAATATACCACATATTCTCTCATGATTTGATATTATATGTGACTTATGTGAATTTCCACGTATAATTCCAATAAATAGTGAACTTATCATAAAATATTATTGCATGTTATAGGAAGTTTATACGTTAAAATATCTTTACCAAATAGATCTTATTAATTTACATTGATTTACATTGAAATTCAGGCTGAACCTAATGTAATTTTATTGTTTTCTATCCATCATTTTAAGCAGGGGTAAACTTATTCTAAATATCCTGATACTGTTGTTGTATTCCATTCGTTCATTATTGCATTCATTAATGCCCAACTCCAGTCGACAACAATAATTGAGAATAATGGCCAAGTGAACCAATTAGTTTGCAAAAAATGACGAAATGTTTTTAAAAATATACCTATTGCATTAGTGTCATGTACTGCGGTAATCATTTCAGCTATTGGAAGTATAGTACATTTTTATTTACTACCATTGCATAATATAGAATGCGTTAATTTGCAATTTATATCTTTCGGTTTGCGAATAATAGAGCCAGTAGCATCGAAATAAACTATAATATCATTCTTATCCAATACATTAATTTGTTCCTCTGTATACATATTTTGGAGGTAACGTCGTCCGATTGAATAATCGCTAGGATATTTTTATATTTTTCTTTTTGTTGTTATTTATTTTAACATTTTATTTATTTATTTCATTATTTACAAAATTGAAAATTAACTCTTGCTGAACAATAAATATTTTCTTCCGCTACGTCCTCGGTCTCCACGCTGTTTGGTCTGCGTTGCTGGTTCCCTCTTCTCTGCTCGTCTGAATCCTGGTGATTCCGTTTGCGTTGAGGAATCCTGTTTTTCCTGTTGTATCGTCTGCGTTGAGGAATCCGGATTCTCCTGTCGAAACGTCTGCGTCCCTTCAGTGGTCTTCCTGATAGGTGATAACGGAGGCGGAGAGATCAGAGGTGGAAGAACCCACGGATTCTTCGGCGTGGATCCTCTCGAGTCCGGCGTCGACGTCCCAACCTCGATTGACCGTTTTCTCTTTGGCGTGTAGATGCCACAGGAGTTGGGCGACTTGCGCCGAGGATTGGCGAAGAGCCGGTAACAGGGCGGCCGGCGCCGGGAATCGGCGTTAAGCCGGGGGACGAGCGACTGGCGCAGGGAGTTGGAGAGCGACTGGCGCTTAGGGTCGGCAGGGACAGAGTGGTCGAGCGACTTGCGTCGGAAGACGAAGAGGAGCGGCTAGCGCCTGGAGTCGGCGGAGCGATGGAGTCTGAGCGACCTGCGCCGGAATTATATTTCAAATTATATTTAATTTTATTAAAAATTATTATAACAAATGCTTGAAAAATTAGCATTGTTACGTTAAAAGATCAAACATTCAAGTAAAAGAATTGTTTAAGCGACTTTTCCAGCAAGAAATGACTCATTGAATTGATATCAAATCGATCTCGATTCGACATCTTTTCGATCAAGAAAATCGACTTAAATTAGACACATAACCTTCAACATTGCCGGCCGGCAACCGGTCTTTTCTACTTCATGGCTGCGTGGTTTGCTGCGTGTCTCCGACGTCTCTGTACATATCATTTTAATCCAAAGGTAATCCTTCTTTTCCTTTTTATAATACTAATTAAATTCAATATAAAAATACATTTAAGATATTATGTATATATTTTTACTAATATTTTTGAAATATGCGTGGTATTATATATCACGTTAAAACATTTGAGGTTATACTTGTAGAAAGTTACATATAATATTAGATGCAACATAAAAAAAAGTATAGCACATATGTAATATAAATATAGAATATTAGTACAAATATGTTATACTTGTTTGTTACTTCATATATGCAACTTTTTAGAAGCATGACTTAAGATTTGTGATATGTTCTATGATGATTATATACAAAGCATATATATTTGGAAAATATTAGTAAAAAATATATAAAAATAACATACATAAATATACATATCTAAATTACGTATTACATATCTACATGTAATAATATTACATATCATATTTCATATATTACATATCATTTTACATATCATAAATTTTTATCTGTATTTGAATTTAGTACAAAGATCGACCTCCATCGAGTGCATTCTTAAGTGGCCTACAAAGCAGTGGTCGGCTGAAACATTCGCTCTATCGTGGAAACTGCTTGATTGATCGCATGGGCAGTTTCGAATGGCGTGTGGTAGTGCATTGTATAGTACCAGTGGGACACAAAGCATAGAGTAAGTATTAACTATATGATCAATATTTACTTTTAATTACATTTTTATTATAATATTAATAGTTATTGTATTAAAAACTCACGTTTATGTTAATTTTTTTTCATGTTGCAGCGTTGCCGCAAAGGAAGTACAACTGCAACCATAATTCGGTTGAAATCGGTTGCAATATATGTTTTGTGCACACTCATTGTCAGTAGTAATATAATAATAAATTTGGATATTCTCAACAACGCCAGCATCATGGGGGATGATGACAGACCTGTGAGTAATGTTTTGTATAACATTCTTTAGTTGCATTTTATGCGTATTTCTAACACGCGAAAAAATAACTTAGTAATATTAGGTAAATGTCATTAACTAGTTCAAAGTTTGCTGTTATTGCTAAAAATTAGCTGTTAAAAGCTAGTTATATTTAATAAACTAGTTATATTTATTATCTATTATTTTTATATTATACTTTAAGATAAACATTCAATCGCTGAAGCGAACTATGAATCGCAGAGTAAAGACGATAATTACAAAACGAACTCGTTTAGAAAATTTAGCAGCTGTTATTAATAAACGATATGTTGAAAGCGAATCCGATGATAACAGCAATGGTGAAGATGGCGGTGATGATACAGAAATAAATTTAAGAGTGGCTGAAGAGGAAAATGTTAATATTTCATTTCATGAGGAAGAGTTAGATAGCGAAACAAATGAAAATATTTTGCATAATGAAGATTTGACTAATGAAAGTGTTCAAAATACATCTGACAGTACAGATTCTGAAGATTTAAGATCTAATCCAAGCAATTACGATTCAAATTTTGAAAATAACAGTGACATTAATTAAGAGGAGCCTTTACAATTTGGTAATAACAATGAGAGAGGGCAGTATATCGTTAGAATTTTACGTGAATGGGTTCAAGAGGGAGGCATTGTGTCAATGCGAAAGCTTGATTCTTTACTTGTAAAGCTTCATCGTATATTTCCTGTTGTACCACTTAGTTACAAGACACTCTTGCATACTCCACATGAAATTAATATAAAGGAAGTTAATGGAGGAGAGTTGTGGTACAAAGGAATAGCTTATAACTTGGATCTAATGAATTTAGACGAATATTTACAAAAATTTAATGAAATTTTTATCGATATTAATATTGATGGCCTTCCATTATTTAAAAGTAGCGCAGAAAGATTTTGGCCCATTCTTGGGAAACTTGTTGCATCAAAAAATAAACCTTTCATCATAGCTATTTTCAAAGGAAAGAAAGATCCTAATATAAATGACTTACTCTATGATTTTGTAAGAGAGATGGCTGATTTACGTGAAAATGGATATATACGAAATAATGTGAGATATAGATTGTCAATAAGACATTATATCTTCGATGCGCCTGCTCGATCCAAGGTGAAATGTTGCATCGAACATGGTGGCTATTGTGCTTGTGAGAAATGCGAAGTAATTGGAGAGTACGTTGATAATAGAATGACTTATATAGAACTAGATAAAAATCTTAGAACAGATCAATCCTTCCTTAATCAGGAGCAACCTTATCATCATACTGGCCGTTCACCGTTAGAAGTGATTAGAGCTGGTTTAGTTTCCCAGTTTCGTTTAGATAGTCTTCATTTGGTATATATTGGTGTTTTTAAACGATTGATTCTTGCTTGGAAAAAGTGGAATGGGCCTTGGAAGTTACATCACAGTATAATACAAAACATTTCTGACAAGTTGCTGATGCTAAAAGATTCCTGCCCTCGAGATTTTAACAGACCACCAAGAAGCTTAACCGATCTCACGTTTTTTAAAGCAACAGAATATCGACGGATATTGCTATACGACGGTATGTTAATTTTCAAAGATTGTGTAGCAGATGAAGTTTATAAACACTTTTTACTGTTGCATTGTGCAATTTACATTTTGAACAGTCCGTGTTTGGTGCATACGCATTGTGACTATGCTAATACATTATTAAGAACATTTATTTCTCACTCCGCTACTATCTATGGTCAAAAATTTGTTGTTTACAATGTTCACTCTTTGTCTCATCTTGCCAGTGAATGCGCAACTCATGGAAAATTGGATGGCTTTAGTGCATTTCAGTTTGAAAACAGATTACAATCTATTAAGGCATCATTGCGTTCTGGTTACAAACCCTTGAAACAAGCAGCTTTTCGTGACTTAGAAAAAAGACAGACAGATGTTGCATTAGAAGATGAGCAAAATGTTGTTGTACTTTCTTGGAAACGAAAAGAGAATGTCGCAAATGAGGTGGTGGATGGGATCCAGTTTCGGAGAATCCATGTCAATGACATCTTATTTCAGTGCAATAGGAAAGATGCTTGTTTCAAAACATGTAATAACACTGTTGCAGTTCTCCAAAATATTGTGCAAGTACAAAATGAAATATACTTTATTGGTTTTTCCTTCTCTGTTGCTATGAATGCATATGAATATCCTCTGCCTTTTTCTCATCTTGGAATTGTGAAAGTTTCACATCGGAATGAAGAAAGGCAAATTTTTCCTCTGACCGATATTACATGTAAATGTTGGCTTATGCCTGATGGCGATGCTTATGTATGTGTTCCTTTGTTACACAGCATGCCCTTATTCAAATAATATTTTTTAGGTTTACTTTTTCTGTAAGTAATACGATTTTTAAATATATAATTTTTTTCATTCACTATTTTAAATTATATTTAATTTGCTTGAACGTTTGTATAAAAATTTTTGTTTTTCATTATTTTTTTGTAATTTTCTAGCAACATTTCTGTGCAAGAGGTAAATTCTTCGCGTATGTATATGTATGCATGTACGTGTAAGTGTATATGTGTATGTAGGAGGGAAATTTATATATCATAATCATCATCATTTTCTTATTAATACTTTTTTTATATGCCGCTTGCCTTGATGAGTAAAATATACTATCTCTCATTTTAACTTATTGCACCAGTTCAGGAGTGCAGCGAAAACGAACAACCTTATTGCAAATAATCAAAATGTATATTTATGCTGGTATTCATAATCCGATCTTATTTCAAGACCGTTTTAAAAAATTTAGATACTAATGAAGATGACGGCTTAGTGATTAGTTTATAACATTTTATTACCTTTTAAGATTGTATTTAAAATCTCAAATATAACTGTTTATGAATATTGACCCTAAATGTATGTTATAAAAAAACATGCTTTATTTCTATTTCTTTCTTATTATTATTTATTTATTTATTTATGTTACTTTATCCCACACATATAATGTGTGAGATAAAGTAACATAAATAAAATTGTATAAAATTGTTTTTTACTTATATTGTAATTTAATTTTCTTTTTTGTTACTTTGCAGTTTATTGTGTTCAAATTTTTGAATAATGATGCTACCGAACCGAATGACGAAGAAGATATATTTTATGATGTTGGGCTTGATAAATGGATAATTGGTGAAATCGATGATAAAATGACAGCCAAAATTAAATGGCCACCATTAAATCCGTCTATTCTTGTAAGAAAAGAAGCAACATTAAAATTAGATTGGCCAGAACACTATATCAAAATTAAAAGATTTTATGGTAAGTAGCATTGTTACAGTGTGCTTTGCTATACGTAAACGTTTTCTATTTATAATGGAAAAATAGAAGAAGAAATAAAGATTTTTAATTTACTTATTGGTGAATGTTGTGTGTGATATCAATATTACTAAACTCAAATTTTGAAAAATAAGGATTTTTGAACAGATTTCTGTAACACCAAGTTAACAAAAAAATTTTTTATGTTTTGTAAATTAAATTTGAAATTTTGTAAATTTTTATGTTATTGAAAGTAATGTGAATATTTATATAGAAAAAGTAACAAATTATTTTAGTGTTATAAAATATTTATTTTGTTTTAATGTTCTAATTTATTGTTGATAGCCAGATAAAAAAATATGCTATTATTCTCATTTATTTCGGTTCTTTACAGCTACATATCCTGATGCTGCAAAAGCATGCAAAATGTTTATAGCCGATTCCAATTATGAAACCGATACCCAATTGGGAAGAGGTTTGAGAAAGAAGAAAAAACCGTTTCATTTGGACTCTAATAATAGTGAGTCATCAGATAACGAGTCTGAGCCTGAGGTTGAATCAAACTCAATCAACAAAAAGAAAATTGTCAAAAAATCAGGCAACTGCCCTTTAAAGAAGTCTAAAACTACAATAAAAGCTCCTCCTTCTGTTCCACTGCCGCAACAACTTGGATTGCCACAACTTGGATTGTCACCTAATAAAATTACAAGACAACATATGCCTCAAGTATCCAAACAGCCTACCTTTTCACTTTCTGTTGCCAAAGATTCCGGCAGAGGTCGTGCAACCCGCCACATTCTATCTAAAAACCCTGTCACAGATAAAAAAAATCTACGGATGTGATCTCGTCAACTATCAGTAATAAGCTGCCTACTCGTTCTTCTACTAGTAGCTGTGCCTCTTCTCAATCGGTTGATCAATATTTCTCAAATAAAGAAAGTGGAGAATGTTCTAATGCAAGTGTCCCAGATAGCAATATCGATGCTCAAGATTCCGACAGAGGTCGTGCAACCTGCCACATTCCATCTAAAAACCTTGTCACAGATAAAAAAAAATCTACGGATGTGGTCTCGTCAATTATCAGTAATAAGTTGCCTACTCGTTCTTTTACTAGTAGCTCTCAATTGGTTGATCAATCAAATAAAGAAAGTGGAGAATGTTCTAACGCAAGTGTCCCAGAAAGCAATATCGATGCTCAATCCACGTCAATGCAAAACGAATTCAACGATGAAGAGCAATATTTGGAAGTAATAGGTAATTTGCATTTATTTTCTTTTTTTTTTATTTTTCGTTATTTGTTGTTTCATCAGTGATTATTTCATCGATTTATTATTTTATTAATTTGTAAAATTATTTCTCAATTTTCAGATTTCTCATCATTACACAAGATGATTCATACAGAATTTATTGAAATAAAGAAACAAATTGATAATTTTAGTAGCAAAGTCGATATATGTGTGATGAACCAGGAAATACTGAACCGTTTCTTATTACCCGGTGAAAAAATTATTAAAAAACCATTAAACTTTCCTTCACTTCCAGTTAACAATGAGGTGCAGTTAAACTGTCTTGAAAATTTCTTAAAAGATGATGGCAATTTGTCTGCGGCAGTAAGTGTGTTCTTATAACGTTATTTTATTGTATGTACATATTTATGTTGTGTAACTTTTATCTTTGCTTTTCTCGTTTCTCTTTCAGTCTATATATTTATCCAAATATATTGACCCTGGTAGTTTTGATAATTCTGTTCGAAAAGTTCTGTCAAAAATTATGACAAACACTTTGGCTCAAACATATAATTTTCAAGGTCGAGGAAACAAACGTAAATTTGAAGCACTTAAAACTTGGGAACTTGTACAATGTACGTTTTTGTATTAATTTATTATTGTTTCTAAACTTAAAGCGATATACTTTTTATAATTGTAATCTTATCTACTATTATTTTTATTTGCTCATTTCTCTTTAAGGGTTGGTTGTTCCAACTTGTTAAGGTTTATTACAAAATTTACCTATAACGTAAACATATGTCTTTATTTTCGAAATAAATAGACACATAATATGTAAAGCTTACCAAAATGTTGGAACAATTAGCTCTAAATTTTCGATTTTAGTTTACTTGCATCTGTATAACTAGCAACTTTTAAACTTTAGGTGCTCTATTGCAAAGTTTTGAAGGTGATTCCTTAACAACTGCAGAAAAAGTAGTTGGTTCGTGGCTTTCCAATGCTAAATGGCGTCAACAAACTGACGGTACTACATTGCGTCAAAGACCTTCAAAGGATTAAGTACAAAGTTCTCAAGTATATTAGTTTTAAGTTTAATTAATTATTTTAATTTCAAGTTGATACATTTTTATTTCATTTTTTATTCCAAGTTGATACAATATTCATTGTTTTTCAATAATTCGTTCCTTTTAACGTATCGTTAAAAAATGTTAATTTTTTATAATTCAAGGATATAATCTAATTTGTTTCTAACATATATATGGAGAGCAGTAAAACATGTTACCATGAAATACTTGTAAGAGATATATTATATTTAACAAAGCCAATCAAATACTTGTATTATATTAATTAATGCGTATATAATACAAAAAGAAAGACCTAAAAATGTTCTATAATTTTATTTTACGCTTATAGCTTGAGATTCTTCACGTAAATTAAAACAAAAATGTTTATTTAGCTTTAGAAGAGATGAAGTAATTATTATATAAAACAGATTATTGAGAGGCATGACCAAAAATATTGCATTTTATTTTGTAAGTTGAAATGCTTTGAAGCGTTTTTCTTTTTCCGCTACCTTTCTTGAAAGAAAGGAGAAGAAAACTACTTCAAAGCATGCATGGTAGCATCAGTCGACCGCAATAATCTGTAATAATGTACCAAAGCTTTATATAACCTTAAATTGAATCTATATCGAATCGATATCGATTCGATGTAGATTCGATTTGAGGTTATCTACCAAATACCACTGTAATAATGTTATGTATAGCTTTTATAATAAATGTTATGGCTAAAACATAAATTTCTACACTATTTCTTTTAAATTATATTAATAAATATTAGGATTAAGGGTGAACGAGTGATTTTTTTAGCCTCGAAAAATATTCGAAATCGTGGACACGATTGAATCGAAATCGATCTTTAAATTGACATAATTTCGACAAATGGTTTCGATATCGAATTGATATCGATTCGAAGTTTATTTCTCACTGGGTCCTCACCGATTTCGTTGAACTTAGGCTTAATCGACGCGTTTTTGCACAAAACGACCGAATCTGGCAGAAAAAAGTGTCGCTCTGACCCGCGAAGCGAGATATTAACAGTTAAAGTTGACGACTAAAGTTATGAGACCTGTCATACCGACAAGATGTAGCGACTACGAGCATGCCCCGCGACCACATGGGTATGCTCCGTGGCCGCACGCGCATGCTCCGTAGCGACATATGTAGTGTACTTCGACGCGTCTTACTTAAATAAATATCTTGTCATTTACAACCTGCACATCTTAATCTTACAATGGCATACTCAGTCCAGCAATTAAACAATAATCCGTGGCTTCCCTTAGGAAAATTTAC
Organism: Temnothorax nylanderi; assembly: GCF_030848795.1. NCBI lineage: Eukaryota > Metazoa > Arthropoda > Insecta > Hymenoptera > Formicidae > Temnothorax > Temnothorax nylanderi. The sequence continues at coordinate 25,655 of NW_027249429.1, forward strand.
TTAAAGTTTTTTAAAGTTACTTAAAGTATTTTAAAGTATTATAAAGTATACTAGCCGTAATAATAGTATACTAATAGTATAATAGTATACTAATAGTATACTGACAGCCGAGCGTAAAGTTTTCTTTAAGTTATTAACCTCAATAAAAACTTTATAAGCAAGTCGCAAATATACTTTAAATTTACTTTTAACAAACGTAATACTTATAAATATACTTTAACTTTACTTTTTATAAAGGTAATACTTAAAGCTGATTTTAACTTATGCGTGTTGTTTCAACAGTATACTTAAAAAGACAAGTTCCCTTTTTCACCACACTTGCACCACACGAGACATTAAGAAATATTATATCATATATCCAATTCAAAATTTTATTACTCTTTTTAAACTGAATTTGTTTCTTAAGATGATTTTTGGAAAATTATATATTTGCGCTGGTTATGACATATGTAGACTATATATAACACTTACATCAAATTAAGAAGTAGTCTACCACGTAAGGCAGTTGGCTCACGATCCAGAGGTCCCGAGTTCGAATCCCACCAAGGTAAGTGTGTTTTTCAAATACGAGAAAATATTTATAATCATAGACTGCATCTTAAGAAACAAATTTAGTTATAAAATAGTAATAAAATTTCGAAATAAATAATTTTTTTTTATTCCGGGTGAATATCGGAAATCAGTGTCCTCTAGTATTAAGAGGACTGCAATCTTAAGTCTAGTGTCTCATGGTTAGAGGATATTCCTCTAGATTTTAAAATATCTTCTTGAGACCGTATTTCAGAGGAAAATCCTTTAAAATCAAGCGGGAGCCACTAAATAACAGAATTGTTTTTTTTGGGTGATTAATAGTAATTGCATGAGTTAACTTAAAGTAACCTTTAAAGTATATTATAGAAATACTTAAAGTTTGGTTCGAAATCACTTCTAGTTTATCAATAGTTTATCAATAGTAATTTCTTTGGTAAACTTTCTAGTTTATTTTAAGTTTTTTTAAGTAAATTTTTCTAAGGGTTGCGATTCAGGACATCATTGGCAATTATGTAAATACGTGGCCGAAATTTATACGGCAAATGTTCTGGGATAAAAATTTTACGGATCATAACCGAATGATTATTGTCAATTTTGCATATATAAATGGGGTATCGGAAGAATTTTTGCATGATGTATTAGCTTTCACGCTAAAAAATGCATACACAGCTGAGAGGAAGCGCAATATTGAGTATAGATATCGATATTTAAATCATGAGGTAATTCTTTCAATATTAATTGATAACTATAGCAAACAAGTATATTGTTTTTGCTTCCTCATAGAGGAAGCTTTGTTTTCGTGAATTTCGTATATGAACCTTCGATTGCCTATAAAGTTGGGTCTAGTCAACCAAATTTAAATGAATTATATATGAAATAGGGGTAGAAGAAACCAACGAAGAGATTGGTTTTTGAGTTTTTTCTGCCAATATGTTCAGATTGTTGTAAAACGTCGAAATATCGCCTAAAAAAAAATGTCCGTATGTATGTGTGTATGTGCACATTTGATGTTGTGGTTGCTCTAATTTCCGCAAATATTGAGATATCGGGCTGTTTTTTTTTTAATCGATAGAGTATCATTCAAGGAAGGTTGGTATTGAATTTGGCGATGATCGGTAAAGGGGTTCTTTTTTAAAAAAATTTTGAATTTTTTTAGAAATGTCCGTGGTTGCTCTAACTTCCGCAAATTTGGAGATATCGATTTATTTCTAATTTTATTATATTTTTTAGTCTTTTCTACCCCTATTTCATATATAATTTTTTAAGATTTGGTTGATTAGACCCAGCTTTATACGCGATCAAAGGTCCATAATTTTGATCGCATATAAAGCTAAGTCTAATCAACCGAATTTAAAAGAATTATATATGAAATAGGGGTAGAAAAGACCGAAGTAAAAATTGTTTTTTGAGTTTTCGATGCCAATGTGTTGCTTATGTTCGAAAACGTCAAATTTAAATTTTTTGGTAATCGGTAATCCCTTCACCTATCCTCGCCAAATTAAATAACAATCTTCCTTTAACGATACTCTATCCATCAAATAACTTAGGGTAGATTGAGGCGAATCGGATTAATATAAGTTTTAAGACAATTTTCGTTAGTGTTTTATTTTAAACGAGCTATTTTATCGTGCTAATTAGTAATCCGATTTGCCTCGGTCTACCCTATACATTTTTTAGGCAGAAATCGGTAACCCTTTCACTAATCTTCGCCAAATTCAAAACAACCTCCCTTTAATGATACCTTATATATAAGATTACGTGTATGATTTGTACACTTTTTAGGCAAAAATTGGTAACCCCTTCACCGATCATTGCCAAATTCAACACCAATCTATTTTTAATGATACTCTATCCATAAAAAAAGTGCGCAAGTAGAAACTTGCACATTGTTTCCTCATAGTTTTTAAGTGTGCAAGTAGAAACTTGCACATTGCTTCCTCATAGTTTTTAAGTGTGCAAGTAGAAACTTGCAGATTGCTTCCTCATAGTTTTTAAATGTGCAAGTAGAAACTTGTACATTGCTTCCTCATAGTTTTTAAGTGTGCAAGTGGAAACTTGTACATTGCTTTTTCATAGTTTTTAAGTGTGCAAGTAGAAACTTGTTTAAGTGAGCAAGTAGAAACTTGCACATGGCTTCCTTATAGTTTTTAAGTGTGCAAGTAGAAACCTGCACATTGCTTCCTCTATGAGGAAGCCAAATTAATAAATATCTACTAATAATTATGCATACAAAAACAGGCTTCCTCATAGAGGAAGCAATGTGCAGGTTTCTACTTGCACACTTAAAAACTATAAGGAAGCAATGTGCAAGTTTCTACTTGCTCACTTAAACAAGTTTCTACTTGCACACTTAAAAACTATGAAAAAGCAATGTACAAGTTTCCACTTGCACACTTAAAAACTATGAGGAAGCAATGTACAAGTTTCTACTTGTTTATTCTTTGTAGCAATTGGGACAAATGCGACGCAGCCGTGTGTACAGTTACAGCCTTTTCGATAGAGAAATGTTAGATCTTAATATGAATCCAATAAATAATTAAAATTGAATGTATTATTTTGAAGTTGTGATTTTCATTAAAGCAGATATTTTGTAAACAGAAATAATAAATTTCTTTCGCCAGTATATAGAATAACAATTAAAGTAATTTTTAAATCGACCGTGACTGGCAATATATAACGTCTTTTCCGATATGAACATCGAAAAACCGTGAGTCAACTTGGATTGTCGGATTCACACAGTACGTTTTCGGATCAAATCGAGACATTATAAATTTCGACCATGGGTTTTGGTCAGTTGATGTAATTTTTAAGTTAAATAGTTTAAATTTTTATTGCGAAAAAATATTACCTCAGCCAGGGTTTGAACCTGGAACCTCCCGTATACCGTGCGGGTGTCGTGCCAATTCGACCACTGGGGCTGTGGTAATATTTTATCGCAATAACAACTATAAGATGGAGCACCGATTCTTTAGGTCGACGGTGTATAATAAACAGAAATAATAAATTTCTTTCGCCAGTATATAGAATAACAATTAAAGTAATTTTTAAATCGACCGTGACTGGCAATATATAACGTCTTTTCCGATATGAACATCGAAAAACCGTGAGCCAACTTGGATTGTCGGATTCACACAATACGTTTTCGGATCAAATCAAGACATTATAAATTTCGACCATGGGTTTTGGTCAGTTGATGTAATTTTTAAGTTAAATAGTTTAAATTTTTATTGCGAAAAAATATTACCCCAGCCAGGGTTTGAACCTGGAACCTCCCGTATACCGTGCGGGTGTCGTGCCAATTCGACCACTGGGGCTGTGGTAATATTTTATCGCAATAACAACTATAAGATGGAGCACCGATTCTTTAGGTCGACGGTGTATAATAAACAGAAATAATAAATTTCTTTCGCCAGTATATAGAATAACAATTAAAGTAATTTTTAAATCGACCGTGACTGGCAATATATAACGTCTTTTCCGATATGAACATCGAAAAACCGTGAGTCGCAGTGGTCGAATTGGCACGACACCCGCACGGTATACGGGAGGTTCCAGGTTCAAACCCTGGCTGGGGTAATATTTTTTCGCAATAAAAATTTAAACTATTTAACTTAAAAATTACATCAACTGACCAAAACCCATGGTCGAAATTTATAATGTCTCGATTTGATCCGAAAACGTACTGTGTGAATCCGACAATCCAAGTTGGCTCACGGTTTTTCGATGTTCATATCGGAAAAGACGTTATATATTGCCAGTCACGGTCGATTTAAAAATTACTTTAATTGTTATTCTATATACTGGCGAAAGAAATTTATTATTTCTGTTTATTATACACCGTCGACCTAAAGAATCGGTGCTCCATCTTATAGTTGTTATTGCGATAAAATATTACCACAGCCCCAGTGGTCGAATTGGCACGACACCCGCACGGTATACGGGAGGTTCCAGGTTCAAACCCTGGCTGGGGTAATATTTTTTCGCAATAAAAATTTAAACTATTTAACTTAAAAATTACATCAACTGACCAAAACCCATGGTCGAAATTTATAATGTCTCGATTTGATCCGAAAACGTACTGTGTGAATCCGACAATCCAAGTTGGCTCACGGTTTTTCGATGTTCATATCGGAAAAGACGTTATATATTGCCAGTCACGGTCGATTTAAAAATTACTTTAACAGATATTTTGTATTTAACTATTTAAAGCGCGTCACTAACCTACATAGGTTAGTTGACGCGCTTTAAACACTTAAATACTTTTAAAGCGCATCACTAACCTATGTAGGTTAGTGACGCGCTTTAAATAGTTAAATACAAAATATCTGCTTTAATGAAAATCACAACTTCAAAATAATACATTCAATTTTAATTATTTATTGGATTCATATTGATCTAACATTTCTCTATGGAAAACGCTGTAACTGTACACACGGCTGCGTCGCATTTGTCCCATATGCTACAAAGAATAAAAAACAATATACTTGTTTGCTATAGTTATCAATAAATATTGAAAGAATTACCTCATGATTTAAATATCGATATCTATACTCAATATTGCGCTTCCTCTCAGCTGTGTATATTTAAAGTTGGCGCAGTTTTGCATGCGCGTGCGGTCACTGAGCATGCGTATGTGGCATGTTCAGTGTTGCTACATCTCGTTGGTATGACGGGAATAATAACCTGATTCTTGTCAACTTTAACGTTTAATATCTCGCGTCGCGGGGCAGAGCGACACTTTTTTCTGCCAGATTCTTTCGTTTCGTGCAAAAACGCGTCAATTGAGCCTAAGTTCAACGAAATCGGTGAGGAAGCCACTATTCTTCAGATTGTACTAAGCATACGCAATTCTTGAAAATATCTATCTTGAGCAAGTTCTGTGTGTACAAAGGGCAGGGACGTAATCAACGCGAGCTTATGACTCGCGCTTACTGGGAATTCCTCGTTCATGGGGAACAATTGCAAGCCCCAATCCCTAGCATGAAGGAGGTTCAGCGGGTTACCCGGGCCTTTCGGCCAGGGAACACACGCTGATTCCTTCAGTGTAGCGCGCGTGCGGCCCAGAACATCTAAGGGCATCACAGACCTGTTATTGCTCAATCTCGTGCGTTGATCCACACTTTGTAACGTATTTAATTACAACATCCGAGGAGACATATATTGCATTTTCATCTTGGCCTCTTCTCGCGCTTTACCTCTTAAAGTGCAAAAAATAGGTCGACCTTTGTGTAATATTTCAGTGCACTCTGTACTGGAAACAAATATTTCGATAATAGCATTATTTAAATTTGTAATATCAAATTTAAATTGTTGTACATGACTGTTATATCTGCACTTTACGTATGTTATTAAAGAGTCGGTATTACGTCGTATTCCACCATAAAATTGTAATGGACACGGAAAATATAATGCATGTACCATATTATGTTGTATTGTTTCTCGTATTTTTGTGTTATTTACAATTTCATATTCATTGAAAATAATACTTCGTTGAATATGAAATCGTCCCTGCAAAATACAAAATTTCTTTTGAGTTGATAATTTTGAGTTCTGTTGGTTACATTTTATGGAACTATCACTACTATCGCTTTTATTGCTGAATGTGTAATCACTATTGGATGCAGAATCTGTTTTATTTCCGTCTTCTATTGTAACATTAGAAAAATTATCATTATTAATATCATTATTATCAAAAAGTAATTTATGTGTTGATCTTAATGTATGTCGCTGTGGAGTAGTGGAATTATCACATAACGTTTCGTAATTTACGTCATGTAATACTTCATTTGAATGTTTTATATCAAATTCTTCATGTGGCAAAGATGAACTTTCGTGCAAAACATCTTCATTTGAGGTATTATTATCTTCATAAAGTACAGATTCTGTCTTCTTAATATTGGTCGTAGCAACGTTGGATCTAGAGTGTAATATATTTTTTACAATATCTTGTATATTTTCATGATTATTATTCCACGTCCGTTTATAATATTTGTATTTCTTATCATCAAATTTTCTTTTCCGTTTTCGAAATAGCTTGAGGAAAGCATAAATGATACAAATAACAACAATACATATATATGAAATTATTATAAAATATATATAATAATTTATAATAAAATAATAATAAAATAATAATAAAATAATTTATAATAAAATAATTAAATAATAAAATATTTGTATAATAATTAATATTCGAACCCACACAGCAAAATATATCACCAAGATATCTAGAAGATATCTGAATAACGGAATATCTGATTGCGCAAGATATCATGAGAATATCTCAGAGGCATCTCCAAGATTATAAAAAGCCATGATAATTTTATCTCAGATATGATATCTGATTCTGCATATATATCGGATATCTATGCCTCATTTAAAAGCAAATATGTTATGTATAGGGGAGACCGGGGCAAATCGTGACATTTTTTGGTTTTGAATTTTTTCTAAGATAAGTATTTGAGATAAAAATACGTTTTAGTCGGTTTTTTTATCGTGCAACCTTCTAGTTTTCAAAAAATATTTATTTGTGTCTTTTCATCACATTACTTTTAAAGTAGAACACGAAATGCCTCACTCTGTCTCGTGTCACGAATTGCCCCAATACCGGGGTAAATCGTGACAAGACACGGGGCAATTCGTGACAATTCTTCTTTCAACAAGTTTCAATATCCAAATTCGTCCTATTTTCATGATTTATATCAAAACGTACACTTACTCACTCAAAAAAGGTTTTTATTAATCAAATTGTACATTAAATGGAATAGGAAGGGCAAAAAATTGTTAGGCTTCGCTTTCGTCGTCTTCCGAACTGCGAGTAACGACCTTTCTCGGGCGTCCACGTCCTCTGCAAGCTGGCTGTTTCTTGGGGGGCTTGATCCTTATATTCTTTTTTTTATTTTGTACTCTTTCGTCATTTTCGTCAACAAGTGCATCGAGTTCATTAGCGTCAGTCAAAATTGCACTTCTCTTTCGTTTTCGTCCTCTTGTCGTGACTTTCCTTTCGCCCGCTTTTGGAAACGATCGAAGGGATTGAAGGACCTGAGCGAGGGGGATGTCATCGTCGCTTTCATTTGTGTTTGAGGCCCTTGACACATCATTTTCAGTTGAGGTACCTGGCTGTGGTTGGTCATCTCCATTCCATGCTCGATCAGTGACTTGACCGGATGAAAAATCGATTTCACCAAAAACGTCAGGATTGAAAGGAAAGATTCCTGCTGCTTTGAATCCGGCTCTGATGTTTGTACTTGTTGTGGCTAAAGGCAAAGAATCGGTGACGATCGAAGGGATGTCATATATTGTCATCGTTTTCCCCAGATTGTTCACGCAATGTGTCACAAATTACCCCAGGCGGTCATGTCACGAAATGCCCCAGCGTCACTTTTTATCTTTCGTGGTCCGAAAAACCCAGACAAGAAATAAATGCATGCAACCTGCGTTACACATGTGTGTGTAAATGCCAGGTGAACAAGTAAAACTTACCGTTTCAAATCTGGAAGCAATTGCTTCGTATTGAATACAAAATATCCGTGGATTCAAAAATTTACTTTTACACAAGGTAAACACTTTTTCCGCCACTGACAACGAAACATAGTAGATACGCACACCGAATTTTGTTCTAATATAGAGGACCATTAGACCCATCTATGGTCTGTAATACAGGTTTCTACCAGCAAATGCATAGAAGTTATCCGCGCGGGAAATTTTTCGTATTGTCACGAATTGCCCCGGTCTCCCCTACAACCCAAATAGCAAGAAGAAAAGAAGAATTCTTTTTAAATTCTTGATTTATGAAATTAATTCTTTTTCCATATTTATTCTCTGTTCTAAAATGATTCTTAAGAGTTTAAAAGAAATTCATTTTTATGTCATCAATTCTGAGTCCTTCTTCAAATATAAAAGGAGTTCTTTTCATAAGCATTCGCAATAAATTCAAAATTATGCTTCGATACTATTCCGATATTTTGCATTTTACCATATCTGCACTGTATGATATCTCGGAGGTATTATGAAAAATATTAGAGCCAAGTATCTCACAAGCTCACCTTTTATCCTAGTGCGTAAGGATTTTTGCTAACGAGAAGGTACTGGCGCATGTACCCAAGTAGCAAAACAATATTTTTTAAACGTTTTTAAAAACATTTTTAGTAATAAAAAAAATATTTAAAAAACGTTTAAATTAATGAAATAGTACCTTTTCTTCTTATTAAAAAAATTTTTATTTTAATATTGTAAAAAACATTTTTTAACATTAAAGAAATGTGTTTTTAATATTAAATAAACGTTAGTTAACATTAAAAAACGTTCGACCAAACTGGCAATTTTATTATTAAAAAGACGCTACGTTTCAACCGCAAAATTCGGTCCTTTTCAAGCGTGTATGACTCGCAAATATTAATTAGTTGGACATAGTTTCCAAAATACGCCGAATCTAAAAACTAAATATCAGATTTTGTAGAACGTAGCAAATAGAATAAGTCTAGGAGCATTATATAAATCAAAAACTTACATATTAGAGTGTTATTTCAAGAAATAGAAAACGGTTTCACTACATTTCCGTTGTCCGTAATTATATCAGAGGGACGAGTCCCTGTCGTGCGATGGTGAAATTGCGACTAACAAGAAGGAGAGAGAGTCAGAAAAGGTAGAGAAGAGCAGAGGAGGAATGGCGATGAAGGAGATGTCAGAAGAGGAGGGGGAAGGGAGAAGTGAAGGAGGATGGAGTGAAGAAGGATGGGGAAAAGATTGGTGGAGGAAAGTGGCTAGCGAAGAGGAAGGGAGAGGCGAAGGGAGAAGGGACGTCTACGGGGAGGAGAGCCGAACGGAGGTCAGAAGGAGTGAAAAAGGAATAAAGAAAAGGAGGGGATGGACCGAGAATGAAGCGGAGAGAAGAGCGATGAGTATGGAGGAGGTTAGAGGTAGCAGAGGAAGAAGCGAGGCTAGGAAAGACAAAAGAGAGATGGAAGAAAGAGACAAGGAGAAGGAATACGCAGCAGAGAAGAGTAGGTTGTGGCGATTGGCGGAAGAGAGAGAGGAGGAAGTAAGGAGGAGAAGAGAAAGGAAAGAAAGAGAGGCGGAGCGAAAAGATGAAAGAGAGAAAAGGGAGAAAGCCGAGAAGAGGAAAAGGAGTCTCATATGGAGGAGAGTGACAGGAGAAGGACCAAAAGAAAGAAGGGAACTGGTGGAAACAATTATGGAAAGGGTGATGGGGAGAATAATACCGATAAGAAGAGTTCTGGAGGTGACAGGTGCGGATAAGAAGGAGGTAATGTTTACGGAACTCGAAGAGGAGGAAGATAAGGAAGACATAATTGGAAAGAGTGAAGAGATATGGAGAAGATGGGAAGTAGGAATCGATGAGGAGCTGACGATGGAGGAGAGAACCTATAGGCACAGACTAGTAGAAAAAGCTAGGGAAGAAAGAACGAAAGGAAGGTCAGCAGTCGTGACGAATAGGAGATTATGGATAGACGGGAAAGAGGTGAAATGGGAGGAGGAGGGAGGCAGATGGAGGAGGATTTGAAGGTTAGGAGAGAGGCAGGTACAGAGGAGAGGAGGAAGGAACAACTGGAAGGGAGCAGGGAGGAAGGATAACTGGGAGAAGGAAAACAGGAAGGATATGAGAGAGGTGAGAAAGGAAAGAAAGGAACCAGAAGGAACGGAGGGAAGGAAGTCGAGGAGAGTCTAGCATTAAAGTCGCCAGGAGAAAGGAAGAAGAGAAAAGGAAGTAGGGGAAGGAAAGGATGCAGCGACGGAAAGGGGAATGGATAAGGAACGAGAAGGGGAGGGAGGGATTGAGAATGTATAAGGCCAAGGGCCAGGACGGGATAGGAAGAATGAAATGTACAGGGTTGGGTACGCCCCTTCAAAACGCCAATGTAAAGGTTTGGGAACGTTCCTAAAAAACGCCCTTTAAGGGGATCCTGCAGTGACAGGCGAACTTCCTCGATGTCGATAATGTCAACCTTTCTAATTTTGTTTTCCCTATATCTGTCTTTGTCTAACAAATGACATCTGTCCTTGTTTGATTGCTCGCCATCTCTTGCAAGATTCGGCAACTACTGTTGCTGCTCTTCTTGTCATTCTGCATCCGTATTTGCATTACTAAAATAATTTTTCGATGGATCTTTTTTTGTACGCATTGAATCTTACTTCTACTTGCACGATATTATTCCTACATGTTTTCCCAAGGGCAGATGATAAACATTATGTATGTATAAACTGTAGAATTTTTGTTTTAAACAAATATTGTTGTTAGGTGACAGCTGTATGTGCCCAAATAAGTAATATTTTTAATTTTTTGTGTTTTTGATATAAAATCGCGTTTGTTACCCTAGATTTTTGTGCGGACTTTAATTCTGTAAAAGATTTTTGCAATTCTATAAAGCCAATTAAAAGATCCATCGAAAAACGATAATGTCGGTAAATCATACGGCTGCAGGATCCCCTTAAGGCCCCTTTGGGGCAAATAAAGTAATTTTTCAATTCAATAAGAGCTAACTATGAATCAGCTATATATTCGAATGCAAATGTTGCAGAGATGTCTTTTTCAAAGATATAACGCGATATCGAGTAATGGTGTCCTGCAGATATTCTGTGAATATCTGAAAATAAGATATCTCAGATTTGACTTAAAATTGTAGGCATAAAGATATCTGGCTATATCTCAGATATATTTTGCTGTGTGGGAAAGCAACTTACTAATTCGCAAAAAGATCCTATCCCACGAGAATCAAAATTTATGTCTTCTATGGAATTCACTAACAATAAGTCACATAATGTTTTAGCTAATTTCTTAATTTCAATCGACCTTATATTTTCTAAGTCATCCATTTTACTGTTAACATGTAGGTGGCAATCACAAACTGTACGTATACTTTTTTAGTATTACACGGTGAATAAATAATTGTAGAAAAGCAAGCATTAATGCTACACAACGTACTGCAAGCCAAACACGACCGACTAAACAGATGTATCTCGTTTTGGAGTTAACGTGAACAAGACAATATCTTCTTTTGTTATATATACTATATGCAATAATGTCTATAGCTCTAACCGTAGATGCGACTCTTTAACAAAAGACGGTCTCGCGCTACGCGCTGTGGAGATGGTAGCAGCGGTAGTGGAAGAAAGTGACACATCGTGAACAACACAGAATATATAAAAGCAATAGAAAAATATGAGATATAAGTGATAGATTAAGGCCCGGTTTTTCATTCTTTACTTGTAGTTTAGGTTTAATGTCAAATAAAAAACAAAAGTTGTGTTTCTTAATTCAGTTGACAAATAAATTAATAGTTTTGTACTGCTAACTTTTATGTATTTCTTGTGTGCCTCTTAGAAGTTGCTCTGTGCCAAAGGAGCAATGGGACAAATCATTTTCGGCGTAGCCAGAATATTTAAAGTGGTCCGGGGGTAGGTTCTTTAAGTATAAGGGTGTCTTCCGCAGGGTGTATCGGATAGGTCTCTTATGTATTTCGTATTTGTCACTCAGAAATGTCCATGTGCCAAAGGAGAAATGGGACAAATCATTTTTAAAAAATCGCTCCAAAAACGTTCCAAACTTCAACTAGCTGTTCCACCAGTTTCATGTTTGACGGACAGATTTATGAACAAATCTTCGGCAGCTCTATGGGTTCTCCACTAAAATTAAAAATTTTCACATTTTTTAGATATGTTGACGATATATTTGCGATTATTCCAAAAATGAACATTGACGAGGTGCTTAATGTGTTCAATAGTTATTGTCGGGATTTTTGATGGATGTTGCGCTCCTGACCTTACGCTATAGACAGTCGTCGCCAGATGGTAGCGGCCCGGCAACAGCGGTTGTCTTTTGTCTCGTCGCTCGTCGCGAGTCGCGCGTCGCGTACCGGTTCAGTTTTACGTTCGGCTTCGCATGCGTGCAAGCACGAATCATTTTTGTTACGATTAAATTAACCACGAATTTCACTTGCGTTACGAATTCTGCCACAGGTTATGGGCCCAGGCCGTTCGTGCGTGATTGTGTCGAGCAAGTCTTAATTTCGTGTGGCGTTCGCGAAGTGTGATCACGCGGTGTTCGCGTTACAAAATAGTACGTGACTATTTTTTCGTCGTTGTGTCGCGAATAGATCGAAATAATGGAAAAGACTGTGCTACCGAAGTTCGGTGGTGATGATTTCGCCGTGTGGCGATGTCAGATCGAAGCGTATCTAGCGTATCACGATCTGGTGGAGATCGTGGACGGAACGTTGAAGTGCCCCAAGGAAGACGCGAAGAAGATCGCCGACTGGACAAAATTAGATCGCAAGGCTCGGCTCTTCATCATCAGCGCTCTCGAAACGAATATTGTTCGTCAAGTCATGAGTTTTAAGACCTCACACGAGGTGTGGTCTCGGTTGTCGGCGCTATTCGAGCTCAAGGACGCCACCACGAGGCAGTTAGCGTTACAGCGATTTTTCGACTACAGAATGCCGGAGGGTTCGACCATCGGTCAGCACGTCGCGCGAATTGAAGAAATGGCAAGGCAGCTCGAAGATCTCGGTGAAAAACAGAGCGACGCGTCGTTAGTTACGAAGACGTTGCACAGTCTGCCGCCGCAGTACTTGCACGTCATAGCGGCATGGGACTCGATGGCTACCGAAAGCCAGACGATGACAAACCTCATCCCGCGTTTGCTCAAGTTTGAGGCATTGTCGGCTTCAATGTCAGGATTGTCGATCGACGACAATGCGGCGCCGGCGGCGCTGTATCATAAGAAGACCGGAAGTCAGCAAGCAAAGACGACAGCAAAGAAGGGCGACGGGAAGCAGAAGTCGAAGAAACCAAAATCGAAGAACGAGAAGAAGTCGTTTAGTGGTGAGTGCTTCAATTGCGGCAAGACCGGCCATCGCAAGGCCGAGTGTCCAACACTCAAGTCGGATGGCGCGAGTGCAGAAGCATCGTCGATGGCTTCCACGAGTGGTGACCTGTTGATGGTGTCGCAAGACGACAAAAATTTGGTTGATGTGTGCCATGGTTCGCGGATACCGGCGCGTCGCATCACATGACGCCTCGGCGTGAGTTGATCAAAGATTTCGTGGCGATTAACGATGACTCAGTACCAATCACGGTCGGTAACAAAGAGGTAGTGTACGCGCGCGGACGCGGAGTGATCGTCGCTGATTTCGATGTCGGTAACGAGACGATGACACACACACTCGCTAACGTGTTTACGTCCCTGACCTGGGAAAGAACTTGTTCGGTATCGGCTCGTCAACGGATCGCGGGGCGGTCGCGACATTCGGCAAATTCGAAATGACGCTCAAGAAAGGACATCGGGTTCTCGCGACGGGTCATCGACCGAGAAGTGGCCTTTATCGAATGAGAATGCGAGCGCTCTGGAGTGCGGAAGCCAACATCCCAAGCTCGAAAACGGTTCCGGCCAACGTATTGCACGAGCGGTTCGGGCACACTAATTACCGAATGATAAACAAATTGATTCGAGGTGACGCCGTCACCGGTATGGAAGTTGCGTCGAATTCAAAGAATGGAAGCGACTCAGTGTGCGAAGGTTGCGTGTTGGGCAAGATGTCGCGGAAGCCATTCAAGGAGTCGACTAACCGAGCGAAGGAACCTGCCGAGCTCATTCATTATGACATCTGCGGCCCAATGTCGGTAGAAGGAATCGACAAGTCGAAGATGATGGCGGTCTTCGTCGACGACTATAGTGGTGCTGTCATCGTGTTCCCGATTCGACACAAGTCGGAAATCGTAGAAAAGGTCGAAGAAGTCATCGCGTTTGCAAAGTCGCATGGTCACGTGGTAAAACGCCTACGGTCCGACAACGCAAAAGAGTTCCTGTCAGCGGAAATGAAGAAGGTGTGCCAGAAGGACCGGATTCACCACGAGCACTCGACAGCGTATTGCCCGGAACAGAACGGTCGTGTGGAACGACAAAATCGAACCATAATCGAGATGGCTCGATCGATGCTTGCAGCGGCGGAAGTGCCGCGTTCTCTGTGGCCGGAAGCTGTACGCACAGCCGCGCATATTCGGAATCGAGTACCGTTCGAGCGTCTAAACGGCAAAACGTCTTATGAGACCTTTACCGGTAGGAAGCCAGACGTGTCGCATCTGCGAATTTTCGGGAGTCAAACGTTCATGCACATCGACAAGTCACAGCGACAGAAGCTCGACAACAAGAGCCGTGAGGTTGTCTTGGTCGGTTACGCAATTGAGCAGAAGGCCTACTACCGCGTTTGGGAACGCGGCACGAACAGAGTTCACGTATCAAGAGATGTCATTATCGCCGAGTCGAAGCCTAAACTTATTGAAGCAATTTCGAGTGATTTAGAGGAATTGGACGAGGACATCGAGGAGACGCCAACCAAGGTCGACGATAGCAGCGACGGCAGTGAGTCGCAGGAAACCTGCAGCAAGCCCGCGGACAAACGCAGTTCACGAGCAGTGGGAGCGCACGAGCGCGTTCAAACTCGACAAATGACGCAAGATTTAGTTGCAAGTCGGACAAGAAGCAAGCTTTCGTTGTGCGCAATGATCGCATCGGCTCAGACAATGATGGTCGAGAAGATACCTGAGACAGTCGACGAGGCAAAGAAGTCGCCTAATGCGGAGCAGTGGAAGATGGCAATGGCCGAAGAGATCGCGTCACTCAAGAAGAATCAAACATGGGAGCTGGTCGAGCTTCCGAGAGATCGACGTACGATCAAGAACAAATGGGTTTTCCGAGTGAAGACGAAGCCGGATGGGAGCGCTGACAGGTTTAAGGCGCGCTTAGTCGTAAAGGGCTGCTCGCAGAAACCGGGCATCGACTATGAGGAAACATTCGCGCCTGTCGCTCGATTCGAGTCAATTCGGGTTCTGTTCTCGGTGTCAGCGGGGGAAAATTTTGTCATCCGTCAGTTCGACGTCAAGACGGCTTTCCTTTATGGCGACCTCGACGAAGTTATTTATATGACGCAGCCAGAGGACTTTGATGACGGAAGTGGTAGCGTGTGTCGTCTACGTAAGAGCCTGTATGGCCTGAAGCAAGCGCCGAGGCAGTGGCATGAGAAGTTTGATGACAAGCTAAAATCTTTCGGTTTGACACCAACGGACTACGACCCTTGTGTGTACACCAACAAAGATGGTTCGCTGCTGCTCGGTCTGTACGTGGATGATGGCCTGGTGGCCGGTCAGTCCGAGGATGACGTGATGGAATTGCTCGCAAAATTAAAAAGCGAGTTTGAAATAACGGATAGTGAGGCGAAGTGTTATCTCGGATTGGAGATTGAGCGCGATCTAAAATTGAAAACAATCCGCATTCATCAGTCAGCATACGCGCGCAGCGTGTTACGGAAGTTCAGATTGGACGAGTCGAATCCAATCTCGACACCATCGGACATTCACACCGTCTTGCAGCGAAATAAAGATAAAGATGGAAATTTGCTCGAACCGGCAGACGTACCATACCGTGAGGTAATTGGCTCCCTTATGTACTTGGCTGTTGGAACGCGCCCCGATATCGCCTTTGCCGTGAGCAACCTCTCACAATTCCTGTCGAACCCATCGGAGGCGCACTGGAAAGCAGCAAAGCGCGTGCTTCGCTATCTGCGAGGAACGGTTGAACTCGGAATTGAGTTCGCCGGCGGAGGTTCAAATGCGAATCAGTTGGTAGCATACTCAGATGCTGATTTGGCAACGTGTGTCGACACGCGCAAATCGGTTAGCGGTGTCGTGTTGGTCCAATGGTGGACCTGTGATCTGGATGGCGCGGAAGTAGAGTATTGTGGCTACGTCGACTGCAGAGGCGACTACGTGGCTGCTCATAATGCAACGAAGGAGATCGTTTGGATACGCGGATTACTCGAGACGATCGGTGTTAAGCAAGAGTCACCGACGACGCTCTTCTGTGATAATTCGGCGGCTGAAAGACTGATTACAAACCGCGTGTTTCATCGTCGAACGAAACATATAGAAATTAAGTTCCATTATGTTCGGCACGCGTTCGAGAACGGTCAGATCGACATTCGTCATGTCGCGAGCAAAGACCAACTCGCGGACATCTTCACGAAGGCGCTGCCTCGTGAGCGGTTTGTCGCTAATCGGAATGCACTCAGAATAGAGTAGAGGTCACTCGCGAGTGGGAGTGTCGGGATTTTTGATGGATGTTGCGCTCCTGACCTTACGCTATAGACAGTCGTCGCCAGATGGTAGCGGCCCGGCAACAGCGGTTGTCTTTTGTCTCATCGCTCGTCGCTCGTCGCGAGTCGCGTACCGGTTCAGTTTTACGTTCGGCTTCGCATGCGTGCAAGCACGAGTCATTTTTGTTACGATTCAATTAACCACAAATTTCACTTGCGTTACGAATTCTACCACAGTTATCACCCACGACTGAAGTTCACTTATGAAATTGAAAACAATAATAAGCTGAATTTCTTAGACACAACTGTCCTCAGAAATGGTAACTCATTAATTACAAATTGGTGTCGAAAACCAACCTTTTCTGGAAGGTACATCAATTATTTCTCGAATCATCCTGAAAATTACAAAAGGAATGTAATTACGGGTCTGGTGAATTGTGCGGTCTTACTGTCTGACAAAAGGTTCCATATGACTAACATTGAAATTGTAAAAGAAATCCTGCGAAACAATTGTTATCCGACACAGATTATCAATAAGTGCATTAGTCAACGATTAAAAGATATTAAATATCGCGCGGCCATACTTGATACAAATGATTTGACTAACATTGACGATAATATGGGAAATTTTATAACCATCCCTTACATAAAAAATTACAGCGAAAGTATCCGTAATGTTTTAAACAACCGTGGCTTTGATGTCGTTTATACTGTGCCTAAGAAACTCAACAAAGTTATTAGAAAGGGAAAGGACAGACTGGATGACATGAAACAGATAGAATTAGTTTATAAAATCGACTGTTCAGACTGCGACGCGACGTATATAGGACAAACGAAAAAACATCTCGAAACTCGAATTAAGAAACATAAATCTGACATAAGAAAGCACGCCAGCAATCATTCAGTAATAAACAAACACTAGCTTAAATTAAATCATGAGTTTAATTGGTCTAATACAAAAATTTTACATAAAGAAAAACATGTTAAAAAGAGAGAAATCGCCGAGATAATTTTAATTAAAAAACACAATCAAGCGATCAACCTTTAAAAGGACACAGAGTAGGCCAGTCAAATTAGACATTGAGGTCTCAAGTGATGCGAACTTTTTTATTCCTTTTTAGGCGTGTTGGGGGTGTTTAAAAAAGCTTATTTCTGAGTTGTCGTATCATTTGACCCAGTGCTTTTTGAGGGGGGGGGGGGGGAGGGGGAACCTAAATTTTCGCGGTTTTTTGCATTTATCTCGTTTCGATTAATAGATAGCACTTTTTCGCTCCTGAGAAAGTTGTAGGGCTTGAAAAAACGAAGAAAATGAGCGGTGACTCGTTCCGATTCGTCAAAAATTGAGCCCAGGGGAGCCTCCGGAAGTCGCGCATGTCGAGCCGAGCGTTCGGAACTCGGCACGTTTTTCGCTTCTGTCTCTTTTCTGATAAATGCAATCGAAAAATGACTAGTATGAAACTTGTAGAGGATGAAAATACCTACCATTAGCCGCACATTACATCGAAATTCATTGAAAATTGCATACAGTAAAGAGCCCGAAAGTCATGTGATCGGCATATAGTCATTTTAATTTAAAAAATTGTTTGAACTTTAAATTGTTTGAACTTGTTCAAACCTGCAACGCGTGGCTCTCGGGCCGCTCTCAGTCAGTTGTTCGTGTCGTTTAGAGCTTCCGGACGCATTTCGGGTCGAAATTTTTACAAAAAAATAGTACGATGAGTGAGTGTTTTATATGCCAAAGGCCGTTAGGCGAGGATGACGTATATGAAGCCAAAGTGCATGTTAGAAAATGTGCAAAACATTACAGTTCACCGGCGTTGCTACAAGCAGTACACAGATTTACGATTGTCGATTGATGGTTTAGTGAGAAGAGATGGTGATGAAAACAACGAGGGAGCCAACGAACAATTAGAAACCGAGTCTGTTTTTGATTTTGCGAAGAACTGCTTCTTTTGTGGAGAAAAATTTCGATCAGATATACATAAATATTCTCACGATAAACGAATCAAGATATTTACATTGACACACAGCAAGACGGCAGAAAATATTCTGAAAATCCTTACAGACCGCGACGATGAAATTTCTCGTTCCATTTTGCAACGTGTAAACTCTGTACCCGATCTAATTGCCGCAGGAGCTCGCTATCATTCAGAGTGCAGTCGTCGGTATGTATATCGTAAACCGTTAACTGGGGGTCAGAAAGGGCGACCTACCGGAAACAAAGTTGACGACGCTATGAATGATATTTATTCTTACTTGGCAGAAAATAGCAATGAGTGTCAATTTTCGATAACTGAGTTAATGGCTCAAGTACGAGAGAATTTCTGTCCGAGTATATCAACCGTGCGAACTCACTTGCAAAAAAAATACGTTGATGATATTCTTATGATCGGTTCGGAACGCGGTACCGTAGTTTGTTTCAAAAACACTGGTTACAAAGTTATTTCTGACGCATGGTACGCGCAAAGAAGTGATAACATCGCCGAAGAAAGATTGCGAGTCGTTCGCGAAGCTGCCGCGATTATTCGTGAGGACATCAGATCGGCAGTTCACGACACGAGCAGTTACCCGCCCGCCGATGAATTTCTTCAGAATGCCGAATCTGAAGTACCTGAATCGTTAAGAGTTTTTCTGTCTGACGTAATTAAAAAAGGCAAACGTTTCGGCACGAATCATTCATTACAATCAGTCAACACGAAATGTATATCGATAGCACATGCAATTGTATCCGCTGTGCGCCCTCGCTCTTTTAATTCATCGGTCAAGATTGGCGTTGGGGCATTTCTTTACAAAAAGTTCGGTTCAAAAACGTTGATCGATATACTATCAAGCTTAGGATTTTCGGCGTCCTATTCTGAAGTTGTGTCCTATGAAAATTCATGCATTAACGCAGGCGAAAGTACAGATTTGGAAGGCGCATTTTCACAATTTGTATTTGACAACGCTGATTTTAACATCAAGACCATAGACGGGCACGGAACATTTCACGCAATGGGTGGCATACACTGCGTAACGCCGAAAACCTGCGTTGCTAAAGATGCACCAATTCCACGCATTATGGAAAAGAAAAATGCTGCAAAAGTTGCTCAGATGGGGATGGTTCCAGTATTGTCTTATACAAATCATGCATTAGCGGGGTTGCAGTCTATCCAAGTTGCTGATATCGACAATCTGCATCCACTTTCGCACGACATTGTGCCGACCACGTCTGACCTGATGTGGCTATATGGGAAGTGGTCTTGTTTCGATGGAATTCCAGGATGGAATGGTTTTATGGAGGAATCAACCGCAGATTTGCCATATAAAATATCACGCATAATATGCCTTCCATTCATCAACGCTCCGCCATCCGACTACGACACGATTCTTACGTCACTTGCTAAAGCAGTAGAGAAATGTCAATTAAGCGATCAACAAACGTGCTTCGTGACTTTTGACCAGCCGCTGTATTGGAAGGCACGTGATATCGTCGCGGCTGCCGATCCATCGTTTGGCTTTGATAACGTCTTCATTAGACTCGGTGGATTCCACTTGCTAATGTCCTTCATGGGATCTATTGGATATATAATGCAGGGCAGTGGAATCAAACAGCTGTTTTACAAGATCTATGCAGAAAATAGTGTGCAGAAAATTATTTCTGGACATGCATACTCTAGAGCTGTTCGCGCACATATTTTGACGCACCTGGCATTAACGAAGATCATAATGGAAAACATCGACTTCAGCGACGAAGAAAGTAATGAGATGGACAATTTCATGGACATTTTGAATCGTCCCAGGATCATCATGCTCACCGCAGATGGAAACAGTGCAGTGAAAAGTTTTGCAGAAAAATTCCGTCTGGCATTGCTGTTACTGGAAAACAGGGGGCCTACTGCAAAACTATGGGTGCAGTATTATCGCATGGTCACTCTGTTGAAGCACTTTATTGAAGCCGAGAGAACGGGTAACTGGACGCTGCATCTGGAAACCACCCAGAAAATGCTCCCTTTTTTCCACGCCAGTGGACACTATTTGTATGCGAAATCAGCGCATTTATATATCCAGGACATGCTGACGTTGCGCGAAAAAATGCCTGCAAATGAATTCGAAAGATTCACCACAGGATGTTTCACGATTCGGCGAAGCAACAAATTCTGGTCCGGAATTATGTCGGACCAGACAATAGAACAAGTACTTATGAGAGCCTTCAAGGTAATTGGAGGACTGACTCAACGTAAAATCACGGATAGTTCTTCAGCATCGTGGATATTGGGAATGGTCAATTTGCAAAATATTTGCGAATCAATTGAACGTTTCGCAGGAGTCTGTTGCGCAACTACTGAGCAGCACGTTCACATGCGGCCAACACGTATAAAACGCGACAATGAAGACGTCGAAAAGTTAGACATGTGGCTCGCAGAGCACAATCCCTTCCCTATCACCGATCAGCTACTTTCTATTGGAACAGGCGTTGTTGGATCAACTGACATAAATTGCCACGAAGCTGAAAAAGTCGGCAGAGAAATGATGTCTGGAATAATCAACAACACTTTCGGTTCCATCACATCTAAGAAAAAAGGGAAAGTACAGCCGTTAGCTGTTGTGAACTGCAGTATTACAGTCGATGCGACGAAGATACCAGTTCATCCATTGCTGCTTTTTCAACGGATTTGTATCGTCAAACATACAGACGATGACATGAAAAAGTACCTGGAATTTGAGCTCGCTCCTTTCCCACTATCTTTGTTTACTGCGGAAGGGATGCGAAAAGGCACTAAGTCTACGTTGTATAGTGCATTCGAGCCTTTACAAACGGTTGTGCAACCTGGCCAGAAAATGCTGCACGTCATTGACGGAGGATATTTGTTACACAAAGTTGTGTGGGGTCGACAGACAACTTTTGATCTCATTTGTAAAAAGTACGTAACATATGTACAAAACAACTTCCCCAATGACGTGACAGTCGTTTTTGATGGCTATCCAGACGACGCCAATTTTGCGGGTACTAAAACGTCTGAAAGGATGAGACGTTCTAAGATGTTTCAAACAATCGAAATTATCTTCAAGGAGGACACAATCCTACAAACAAGTCAGGAAAAATTCCTGGCCCACGATCGAAACAAAGAGCGATTGATAAAAATGCTCAGCTCTTACTTCAGGGCAGCTGGAATCGCCGTTGAGCAGGCGTTCGAAGACGCCGATACGCTTATCGTTAAAACCGCAATTGGACATGCGGACATATACGATTACGTCGAAATCGTCGGTTAAGACATCGATTTGCTGATATTACTTACCGGACTCGCCCACGAAAAAAGCAACGTTTTTTTCCATAAACCCGCAAAAGGAAAAACGCCCGCTTCCCGCTTTTCTTCTGCCTCTTTAAAAAATGAGTCGATTGCCTAGCACATCTTTTTCTTACATGCTTTCAGCGGTTGCGACACTACATCCGCACTTTACAACATCGGAAAAAAGAAGTTTATGTCGATATTACAGAAGAACCCTCAACTTCGTTCATCGGCACAACTATTCAAAGCAAAAGAAATCGACGCAGAAGTCCTTGCGTCAGCAGGCGAACGTTTTTTGATTGCTGTATACGGCGGGGACAAAAATGAGGTATCTTTGAATTCGCTGCGATTTAAGCATTTTGCAAAATCGGTAACGAAGAGCCGATTTAATTTATCGACGCTTCCGCCAACGACGAGCGCTGCTCGTGAGCACACCTTCAGAGCGTACCTACAAATACAAACTTGGATGGGAAACTACAAGGACCCTCAAGAATGGGGCTGGAGAAGAACAAGTAACGGTCTGGAACCGGTATGTAACAATGCAGAGCCCGTACCAAGTGAGCTACTGAAAATCTTGTCGTGCAAATGCAAGGGGAGATGTGGTACAGCTTGCGGCTGCAGAAAAGCCGGCCTTAAATGTTCCCCTGTATGCAAAAACTGTGATGGGGAATCGTGCGATAATGTTGCGAGCATCGGCGAGGACGTCATCGATAATGATGACGACGTTGAGTTTTAGGACGGTCCCAATTTGGAATTCCTTCCTGACGACGAGGAAGTAGACAGCGACGTCAACGCTGACGTTCTGAATGAATCCAGCACATCTCAACCTTCGCCGAAGCGTTCAAGAATGGATGTTTAATATTATTTTAATTTCTTATACTTTTGTACATGTAAAGAAAATTTTGTACTTTTATACTTTCATAATACACTTATGTAATTTTATACTTTTATTACAATTCTGTACTGTAATTTCAATATTTTTACCTCATTACATATTTTCATTATAATAACCACATATATGTTTCTAAAGCGTTTTATTGAAAAGAACCCATCATTTCCAGATACATTTTAAATATTACATTTACACAATTAATAATATTCTTCAATTCTGTATATTTTAATATTCAGAAATACTTGAAAATCTTTCTATCATTAATGCAATGCCGACAGAAAATAGTATGCATTGAGATTTTCAATGGAATATTAGGAAAAATTATTATTAATATAATAACAATTAACACTACATTTTTCCGAATTAGTTCCTTGTTATTACTACATTATGAATATATTTATTTACAATTAAACATTTAAGTACGCAATAATTAATGTAACTGAACAATTTCTTAAATTAAAATGACTATTTCGTGCCGATCACATGACTTTCGGGCTCTCTACTGTATGCAATTTTCAATGAATTTTGATGTAATGTGCGGTTAATGGTAGGTATTTTCATCCTCTACAAGTTTCATAGTAGTCATTTTTCGATTGCATTTATCAGAAAAGAGACAGAAGCGAAAAACGCGCCGAGTTCCGAACGCTCGGCTCGACACGCGCGACTTCCGGAGGCTCCCCTGGGCTCAATTTTTGACGAATCGGAACGAGTCACCGCTCATTTTCTTCGTTTTTTCAAGCCCTACAACTTTCTCAGGAGCGAAAAAGTGCTATCTATTAATCGAAACGAGATAAATGCAAAAAACCGCGAAAATTTAGGTTCCCCCTCCCCTCCCCCCTCAAAAAGCACTGGGTCAAATGATACGACAACTCAGAAATAAGCTTTTTTAAACACCCCCAACACGCCTAAAAAGGAATAAAAAAGTTCGCATCACTTGAGAGCAAAAGCCTTTTTTTTGTCTAATTTGACTGGCCTAGAGAACCTGACAGCAATATATGACAAAATAATAGGGGCTACATAATCAACCTCTATTTGTCATCATAAACTATTATTGTTTATTAGATTTTGTTCATTGTGTTGTCCGTTACTGAGGTGTGTAGATGTGCTTCCTGACACAATCAATTTTTACTTAATTGACCATGTTTTATCACCACATAACGCACGAAGCATGTAAGTTAGGAATTTTTCTTTTCTTTTTAACCATGAACTCATTTAGTTATTCATAGTTTAAACAAATTCCGTTCCGTTTCTTTCTATTCTTTAGATCTGACTTGCAGGCACATTGTCGTGACTAACGAATGTCTTCGTAAGAATATGTATACACTTGAAAAGGACTCGAATTAGAGTCAAAACGTCGTGCTGACTTATTAATAAAATTTACCAGCTATAGACAAAGAAGTCTCATTACTGTTATCCACTGGCGAAGAAAATTTTCCTCATGGTTTAATTAAGTATAATGTTGCCATAGTGTATTTTGAACTTTTTTATTATTGGAAGGATTTTACTGGGAAATATAAATACTTTCCAGCAAAAGTAATAATACAGTGCAATAAGAATGGCTCAGAGGTTAACATAAGAAATATGCTAGACATTCAAAAACTAATAAATAAATAAATCAAAGTGAAAGGAGCATCGAGCCGCAACGAGGTGGAAGTGTTATAAAATTCTATATTACAAATTGACAAACGTTTCGGCCTCTTATGGGACCATCTTCAGTGTTAAATAACAATTAGGACCAAAATCGGAAAAAGTTAACATACATACTCTTACACTAAAATTAACGCAACTAAATTAACGCTACTAAAATTAACGCCACCACGTTGAATCCGAAGTGGACCATACTGTAACAATTGTGATTTAATTAATTCGGCGGGTTTGTAGAAGGAATAATGATCAAAAATAAGAATACGTACATCTGAGATTGTGTCTTTCTGTTGTGAATTATTTTGCAGGATCGACATTTTAGTGCTGATGTGTAAAGTTAAAATTGAACTCACAAAATACTCGGCGGCGAGAGAACGAACCGTATATATATATATATATATATATACAAAAAAGGGGGGAGGAACGGGAGGGAAAGAAGGAAGGAAGGGAAAGCACGAAGTTACTAAGGTGGGAACAGATTAAGAACAGGAAGATAGTCTACTGAGAGAGATTCCGTATCTTTCTGTTTGTTTAACGGAGATGACTGTCGTTTAATATGTACCATCTCGGAAATTAACCTCTTACGGAGAGATGGTTTAATGTCCAGAATCTCTACATTGTCCCAATCAAACTCATGGTCAGTTTGTAACCGATGGCACGAGATGACAGAAGGGGAACCTGAATTTTTATTGATGTCTAATCTATGTTCCTTGACTCTAGTTTTCAATTGCCTTTTGGTTTGTCCCACATAAGTTACCTCGCAATCTTTACAAGGAATTTTGTACACGATGTTACCATGGGCAAATTTATCGAGATTGTCCTTTCCTGTTTTAATAAATTTTTTAAGAGGGTGCGCGACGGAGAAGGCCATCTCAAGATACAGATCTTTTGCGATATTTTTGAATTTATCTGACGTGTATATTACGTAAGGGGACAGTGAAATATTTATTACTAGATTCAAATGAATAAGTGTCCTCCTTCTTCTTTTTACAAAGAAAAACTTGCCTTAATCTGTTTTTTATGGTCGAGAAAATAAAAGGTAACGGGTAACCATTCTCTAAGAGCACCTGAATAATTAAATTAAAGTTTTTGCTGTGAAACTGTGGATGTGAAACCGACACAATCTTGTCAACTAGGCCATATATCACGCCCCTTTTATGGGAAATTGGATGGTGTGAGTGGTAATTGAGGTATCTCCCAGAGAAGGTGGGCTTATGGTACCAATCAAAAATAAATTTTCCATCTCTCACCATCACAGTGACATCGAAAAAATCAAGCTTATTGTTTTCACTAATTTCCATAGTAAATTGTAGTCTCTGGTGCAAAGAGTTGAAAATTTCTAAGATGCGATCGAAAAATTCCAGAGGAGCTGCCATAATAACGTCGTCCACGTATCTACGGAAAAACGTTACGTGAAAAGGCAGCAGAAGGATCGCCTTTTCCTCGATGTCTTGAAGTGTGATGTCAGCAATGATTGGTGAGAGAGGAGAACCTATATTATAGGAGAGCCAAAAATCTGTTTATATATACGGTTATTGAAAATAAAAAAGTGGAGTTTAACACTAAACGAATGCCTAATATAAACTCATCTTTCGTTATGTCAGTTTCTTCTACAAACCCGCCGAATTAATTAAATCACAATTGTTACAGTATGGTCCACTTCGGATTCAACGTGGTGGCGTTAATTTTAGTAGCGTTAATTTAGTTGCGTTAATTTTAGTGCAAGAGTATGTATGTTAACTTTTTCCGATTTTGGTCCTAATTGTTATTTGACACTGAAGATGGTCCCATAAGGGGCCGAAACGTTTGTCAATTTGTAATATAAAATTTTATAACACTTCCACCTCGTTGCGGCTCGATGCTCCTTTCTCTTTGATTTATTTTTAATCTTGCGAGCCTTTTGATATATAATAAATAAATGTATTTTTATAAAAAAGATTATATTCAGAAAGCGTAATTTTTTTAAAATAAATTTTTATACCTGCTAATTATATTTGTTTGTTTGTTTATTTACTAAATTCTTTGTAATTATAAGTACCAATTTATACTACTTTTGCTGGTTATTTCATCAAAAAGTTTATGCAAAAGTTTGTTTATATTTTAATTATTATATTAATATTCAATCATAACATCCATAGGTAACAAGAAAAAATTCAATTAACTACATTTTTTATCATTGTAAAATACCGGTGACAATGAAGTATGTATCACTTATCATTTTTACTTAAACTATATTTTAATGTAAAAAGCCTCATTCTAATACTATAATGCGTAAAAATATATTTAAGAAATTCATTTGCATACAGAAAATAAAAACACTGATTATTTGATTATCTATTATTTCTGATGCATAAAATAATATATATCATTTCATCTAATTGCAAGGGCTGGCTGGCTGGCTTGTTGTTCCTGACTGCAACATAATGGATTGTACAGAGAGCGTAGATGATATGCTGGCTGTCGTCACAGCATTTGTATGATGATGATGATGATGATGATAGAGTGCTGAGGCATAATACTGTTGATGATGTGCCAGATGCGGATGATGGTGGTGAAGATACCCACTCGATATTCTATGATCATTGTTATTTTCATTATTACTGTTGTTATTATTGTTGTGAACAGAACTGTTCTCATGACGGTTGTGATGATGATGATTATTATTGATCGTAGAACATAGTGATGAAGTTGGTGAAGAGGATGACGAGGAGTTCTGTACATTACAACTATTAGCCAGAATGTCGTGTACAGTGTGAGGACTCGGCCACTGCAAAACGTTGTTGGTCGCTGTTTGATGTCCACCACTATCATGTACTGCTGAAGGTGACGATGATGACAGTTTACTCGCTGACGATGGTCCAACTAGACATACAATAATAGTGAATAGGTATATAGGTTAACATTTTTTTTAATTTCAATATTAGTAATTAATATTAGAATAAAGGAAATGGATGTAATTGATGTTCGATGTAAATTCTTTGAAAACTAAATATATATTTTAAATCAATAAAGTCTTTTGAGCTTTTTGATGTTTAAATGATTACACTGTACAATACGTTTCATAATTTTTCAAGTTTTCTTTACTGGGGGTGATTCAGCTCAGTCTTCTGAGTAACGTAATTTACTCAAGTCACCATCATTTTTTGAGTTATACTTGGTTGAAAGCTTTGGAGTTCTATGAGGTTATAAAAAAAATTAAAAAAAAAAAATTCTACTAAAGATATGTTTTACATATCGTTGGAAAGGTATTTAAAAGTAGAATTAAAAATATATATATAAATAACGCAATTTTTTCGGTAGGATTTTTTTTATTGAATGAAAAGCTTAAATGTCCTTTATAATTAATATATTCAGAATTCTAGACTTAATGTTTTGTACGTTTTGCTTGTCTTTTATACTCATCTTCTTCAGCAGTAACCAGTCAATTAATCCTACTTGTTATTGACTTCGATCCCCATTAAACGTTTCTCTATTTTTTGGATGTTTTTGTGAAAACGTTCATCATTCACAGCTTCCAAGTTTTGTGGAAAGAAATTAAGATGTGAGTGCAGAAAATGTACTTTAAGAGCCATAGCAACTTTTATAATATGAAATACATGTAACATTTTTTAAATCATAATCTCAAAATTTGGAGATCGAGAATTCTCAAGAAAATTTATTATAAGTAACTGTTTTTAAGGCTGTCCATGTTCTTTTTTCGTCGTTATTAAGAAGCAAATCGAATTCGGTGTCGATCATGTGTCTTCTCCCATACAGCACAAAAATATATCAGAAATATTTCAGAAATGTTTACTGAAAGAATCATCTCATAAATATTGCAAATTATTTCTGCAACAACTCTGAGACAGTTCTTCAACAGCAAAAGTCCTTGCACTTGAAACTTTATAGAAAGTTTGCTGAAAGGTCACTGAAAATATTTGCAACCTTTCTGAAATATTATTGAAATGGCTGAAATCTTTTTGAAATATATCAGAAATACTAGATTTTTCGCCCGCGCTTTGCGCGGGCTCAAAATCTATTCCCCTCTCTCCAAACTCACCCATTAATTAGGAGCACCAATAGTACCCCATGAAACCCAATTTTCAACCCCAAAGTAGCCATCCCCATAAAATTAGTAATCTTTTGGACGTTAACTCTCACTCTCCGTCTCTTTCTAACCTTTGATACCTTTATCGGGTATCGGCAATTGGCACTATCGGCATCGGCTGTGTAGTCAGTGTAGTCACTGTAGTCAGTGTAGTGTGGTGTGTCCACAGTTTTGCAGTTGAAAATGACAAGCAATCAAGAGGCTGATGACATCGGAGAAAACGAAAATGCGAATGACATTAACGTTAATTTAAATGATAAAACAATACCCCTAATATTAGATGGGACATTTTTCAAGATAATTCAGATCGAATCCGAAAAGGTACAAGGAGAATGTACAACATGTAAGCATAGAATAAAAGGTCGAATCAGTTCAACCACGAATTTTTTGAATCACTTGAAGGTAAGCATTTTTGCATCATTTAGCATCATTAGCATCATTTTCATTAATATAAATATATAATATTATTAACATTATATGTATATATAATAATAGAATTTTATATTAATCTAATACAAATTATACAAAGTATATAGTATATATATATATATATATATATATATTTATAAATTATATATATCTATTAATTATTAATCTGTAGATCTATTAAGTAAAACTGTAAAACAGTAAAAGTATGGTTTTTCCTTTGTATGCAGACGAAAGGTCATTCCATACAGAAATATAAGGAATATAAAAATAAGCAGTCCAAGAATCCACGAAAAAGGCCTTATAACATCGATAATAATAATGTACAACCTGGAGAACCTGATACTAGTGGCATTACTACAACACAGAAGAAGCAGCGGCAGGTTTTGAGCGTGAGCAGCGCATTTTCTCGCAATAGTCAAAAAGTTGCAGATGATCTCATCACTTCCTTCGTTGTGGAAACAATGTCTCTAATGGATATCGTAGAACATCAGGCGTTTAAAAACCTTATATGTGGTAATATAGCGCTTAACCAATTATTCATAATTATTTATTAATGCATTTTGCATTTATTAATTAATTTATTTGTTTACTTTTTAGTAATAAATTAATCTAATTTATATTGTTGGGGTATATATTGCTCATATTCTCATATAGTCATATTTTTATTAATATTGTGTTGATGAATTAATCTCTCAGGTGTCAATAAACTGACAAATTCTGTCACCGTAATGACAAGAAAGATGTTACGATCAAGGGTGGATACCAAGTACACAGCCATGCTACAGCACCTGACAGATACTTTGGGACAAACTAAGTACGTATGTACTACAGCTGATCGAAAAGAAGTTTTCTTGGAATAACTGCTCACTGGGTAAAGTTTATACCTATTATCTTTGCCTATAATAATGCATAATGCAAATTGAAAGCTACGTTTGATTTGTTATGTTAGGAGTAATGGTTCTTTCATGAAGTTTTATGAAATTTGTTGTATCGGCAGTTATTTGTCATTTGTCAATACGTAATACTTCGATCTGTCGTATTCAAGTTTTAACTGAAGATGAAGATAAAGTGTTATTAGAAATTATATTTATCATTGTGTATGATTATATAGGGTAAACTCGGGTAAGATGGCCATACAGAAAAGATGGCCAATCTATGTTCATTCGATGTTACATGGCGAGCTAGATTGAAAGAACGTTTGGCCATCTTTTCTGTATGGCCATCTTACCCGAGTTTACCCTATGATTTTGTGGATTAGATTCAGAGAAAAATGAGTAAAAATGTTTTCGTGTAACGAGTTCTTATTAATTTGTTAATATCTTTGTATTTAAATGTATGTTTTTTTTTATAGATAAACGCAAGTTTTCAGAGGAAAAGTGCGGCTTTGGTTTGTCGCAGGTTTAAGGGTAAGCACTCTTACGACAGAATTGCTGAAATGATTCACGATATACATTGTGAATTTAAACTTGACACAAACAAAATTGTAAAAGTAACAACGGACAATGCGTCAAACATGGTGAAAGCCTTTTCGATGTTCAGCGAGGACAGCCAGAACAATAAAACAATCGATTTGGATAAAAACGACAATGATGATTCAGACGATGATTTCGTTACACAAGAAATACAAGGCATAACTGAGGGAATTGCGGGTGACTCCGGTTCCGTATCTGAGATATTTCTACCTGTACATCAGCGCTGTGCGAGTCATACACTAAGTCTAATAGCCATAGTGGACATCAAAGCCGCATTAACAAAATCCGTATCTGGAAACAGTGGAGGAAGCTATACTCGTTCCCATCATTCTGCCTTTAGAAAATGCTTTGCCATATGGAATTTAACATCTCGATCTCCTAAAGCTGCTGAGACATATTTTGCTATCACAGGAAAGGCCTCATCATCACCCTGTGTCACTCGTTGGAACTCAACCTTTGATTGCTTAAATGACCTTATTGCAGTCAAACAATTTCTTGGTAGTGTTTGCGATGCACTTGACCTGCCAAAATTCAAGGACACTGACTTGGAATTCTTAGCAGAATACATTGAATGCGTCAAACCAATCGCGGAAGCTTTAGATAGGCTACAAGGCGAAAAAAATTGTTTTTATGGCGAACTTTTACCAGTTCTGTTGCAAACGCAAAAGAAGTTGCAAAAGCTACAACTCGGGCATTTAAAATATTGCGCAAAATTAGTAGTCGTGCTGTTAGAGGGCTTAAACAAAAGATTCAGTAATTACTTCGACTTTTCCTATCAAGTAAACGATGCTATTTTAGCAGCAGTTAGCCATCCCTTCTTTAAGCTACGTTGGGTACCAAAAGAAAAAAGAAATTACGTTAAAGAATTGCTTGTTAATGAAGCTGAATCTTCACTAATCCGTATGTCAAAAACTCGAAACGATTTAAATTTAACGAATGTATCCGAAACCGAAGCCACATGCAGTGGAAGCTTTTTTGCCTTTGAAGGGGGATCATCTTCGGATGAAAGTGTTGCAAACACCTCCGTTAAAAATACGATTGAACTGCAATGTCTGCAGTATTTGCAAAGTGAAGATACAGATTTAGACTCGATTAATGCATTTCCTACGATTAAAGAAATTTTTATAAAATATAATACTGCGCTCCCGTCGTCTGCGCCAGTAGAACGCTTGTTTTCTTATGGAGGTATGATTATGCGTCCCAATCGTCGAAGCATGCACGATGATACCTTTGAAAAACAATTACTGCTAAAATCAAACAGCGGGCTTAATAAATAAATTTATAAAATGTATGAATATAGGATCAGAATTGCTGTATTATGTGAATACATATGAATATGCAGCTATCTGAATGTTTCGGACTTCGGAGATATAATATATCTATTTTGCCTATTTTTACCATCTTTATTTCGTGAAGAAGTTTCATCGTTCTAGCTTTCTACGATAAATATTACAAATATATGAATATATATGAATATATACAAGATATATTATATATTGATATATACATATATATTACAAAATCTATTCTTGGCTTACGCAAGGATTCTTTTCGAATTCTAGACCAACCTTCTCTTGGCGAGGATTATATGCATAAATTCATAAATATAATCTTATTAGTTATTACATTTTAATTATCTTTTACAATATATTATATAATATATAATATATAATATATTATATAGTAGAAATATAATTAAGATTCATTTGCTAAGGGATGTAATATGAAAAATTAAAAATTTTCTACTGTAACACTGATTTTTTTCCGTCAAATTTCGGCGAAAGTTTTAAAAGATAAAATTTCTAGCTAAAACTTTTAGAAATAACTTTATTTTTTCCTGTTTATAGATTATATACCCAAATAAAGTGAATTTATTAGGAAAAACCATTTTGCATTTGAAAACCATTTAAAATACCTATTTACCAATTTACATTTAAAATTGATTCGAAAAACCTATTTTACATTTTGCATTTTAAATACATTTTTTAAAGTATTTTACATTTAACATTTTAAATGCAATTCAAAAAGCATTTTACCAGCCCTGCTTTTGGTACCAGTTTCATTAAAATTACCAACAAAAAATTAGAAAAATTTTGGCACTAGTTTCAAGAAAATCGATCCATTAATAAAAAATTATCCATTAATGAAAAATTAAACTTATCCTCCAAAAATTTAAAAAATTTTGGCACTGGGTTCAAGAAAATCGGTCAATTAATACTTAATATTTCTCGAAATTTGAATAATTTCCTAACCGGTTTCCAAAAAATCGGTAACGAAAAATTATCCATAAAAAAAATTCAGTTTGATATCTCAAAGTTTGCTGAAATCGGAGCAATCACGTACATTTTTTTTTTTAAATAGAAATCGGAAACCCCTTTACTATTAGCAATTTTTCTAATTCTATAACATTCTTTAGTTCTTTCTACCTCTGTCTATATATATAAGTACCTAACGTCTGTTTGTCTGTCTCTCTGACCGCGAACTAATTGTTATTTCCCGAGAAATTGTAAAAATTTCGTAACCGGTTTCCAAAAAGATCGGTAACAAAAAATTATACACTTTATGGCAATATCCCCGGAAAATTCTACCCCTACTTCATGTATAATTCTTTGAGATTCGGTCACAGACAGACAATTTGCGGAAATTGGAGCAATCACGTACATTTTTTGAACAAAAATCGGCAACCCCTTTATTATTAGCAATTTTTCTAATTCTATTACATTCTTTAGTTCTTTCTACCCCTATTTCATATATTATTCTTTAAGATTCGGTCAATTAATTCCCGAAAAATTGGAAAAATTTCGGTTTTTAAAAAGATCGGTAACGAAAAATTATACATTTTATGGCACTCCCCGGAAAATTCTACCCCTACTTCATATACATTTCTTTGAGATTCGGTCAATTAATTCCCGAAAAATTTGAAAAATTTCAGTACCGGCTTCCAAAAAGATCGGTAACGAAAAATTATACACTTTATAGCACTCCCCAGAAAATTCTATCCCTGTTTCATAATTCTTTGAGATTCGGTCAATTATTTCCCGAAAAATTAGAAAAATTAGAAAAACCGGTTTCCAGAAAATCGGTAACGAAAAACTATACACATCATGGCACTCCCCGGAAAATTCTACCCATATTTTATATATTTTTGGTAAAAATTCGGTCCACTAACGAATAAGTAGTTCGCGGTCATACAGACAGAAGACGGTACTTATATATATAGATTGTTGATAGTTTATTAAAATAATTCTAAAACTTCTTTGTAATAGCCCTTGTACATACACTGAACGTGATGACCGATAAACGACCAGCGATATCCTATAAGAACCCATACAGAACAAAATATCTAATATATATTTTGGATATCTACATATCCATGTCGCAGCCCTTTTGCGAAATCAGCCTTTTTGCAAAAAGGCTAGCCTGTTTGCAAAAAGCCGCCTTTTTGCGAAAGCATTCATTAGTTCTCAATAAGACTGACACACTTTAGACTTTTTGTAAAAAGCCTAACTAGCACCAGCCTCATTGGTTAATGATGCACGTTCTGCAATGTGGCTAACAAGACGTCTAGCCTTTTTGCATACAGCCTAAAATCTCGTCCGATTGACGAAATATTGTTTTGGTAATTATACAGTTTAGGGGCCTCACCTCAAATATCGATGAAATTATGCTCAATCGACGTGTTTTTGCACGAAACGAAAGAATCTGGCAGAAAAAAGTGTCGCTCTGCCCCGCGACGCGAGATATTAAACGTTAAAGTTGACAGGAATCAGGTTGTGTGTGTGTGTGTGTGTGTTACCCCCAAACACCGAAATCGCTCAGTGAGCGAAAAAAACATCCACAACGCGTTGTGGACGGTGCTGATCATCCAAATACCGAAATAAGATATTTTTTCGGTGTGTGGGCGTTTTTATTATCCACAACGCGATGTGTGCATTTCAGAAACGTCCACGACGCGTTCTGCATAACTTGCATGTATTTTAAGTTATAAAGCGAGGTCCACGCTGCCTACCGGCGGAGGTGGGTAGTGACGCGCTTTAAAAGTATTTAACTGTTTAAAGCGCGTCAACTAACCTATGTAGGTTAGTGACGCGCTTTAAACAGTTAAATACTTTTAAAGCGCGTCACTAACCTACATAGGTTAGTTGACGCGCTTTAAACAGTTAAATACTTTTAAAGCGCGTCACTAACCTACATAGGTTAGTTGACGCGCTTTAAACAGTTAAATACTTTTAAAGCGCGTCACTAACCTACATAGGTTAGTTGACGCGCTTTAAACAGTTAAATACTTTTAAAGCGCGTCACTAACCTACATAGGTTAGTTGACGCGCTTTAAACAGTTAAATACTTTTAAAGCGCGTCACCAACCTACATAGGTTAGTTGACGCGCTTTAAACAGTTAAATACTTTTAAAGCGCGTCACTAACCTACATAGATTAGTTGACGCGCTTTAAACAGTTAAATACTTTTAAAGCGCGTCACCAACCTACATAGGTTAGTTGACGCGCTTTAAACAGTTAAATACTTTTAAAGCGCGTCACTAACCTACATAGATTAGTTGACGCGTTTTAAACAGTTAAATACTGTTAAAGCGCGTCACTAACCTACATAGGTTAGTTGACGCGCTTTAAACACTTAAATACTTTTAAAGCGCGTCACTCACTCACACACACACACACACACACACACACACACACACACACACACACACACACACACACACACACACACACACACGCGCGCGCGCGCGCGCGCGCGCGCGTGGGGTGCAAGGGGGGCATTCGGCCCCCCCTCCCGCACCCACCTCCGCCGGTAGGCAGCGTGGACCTCGCTTTATAACTTAAAGTACATGCTAAATTGTAAAGCAAAATTATAAAGCACATGCATGGAGGAGTGCAGGGGGGCTTACATGCGTGAGCGCACGTGAGCGGGAGGGCTTTGTCAAACTAGTATAGCAAACGTAGCAGCGCCTTCGTCAATCAGACTAGGGATTTTAGGCTGTATGCAAAAAGGCTAGACGTCTTGTTAGCCATATTGCAGAACGTGCATCATTAACCAATGAGGCTGGTGCTAGTTAGGCTTTTTGCAAAAAGTCTAAAGTGTGTCAGTCTTATTGAGAACTAATAAATGCTTTCGCAAAAAGGCGGCTTTTTGCAAACAGGCGGCTTTTTGCAAACAGGCTAGCCTTTTTGCAAAAAGGCTGATTTCGCAAAAAGCCTGCGACATCCATATGACGTCCATATCTATTATGGATATTTAATAGATATCTAATAGATGTAAAAATATCTATATCTCTCAAATAACCAGCAGGGATATCCATTACATGTCCACGTGTTACCCAGGTAGCAAGCACTCGTCATTTTGACGTCAAATGACGTCAAAAGACGTCAAAATGACAGACTTTTGACGTCAATTGACGTCAAAATGACGAGTCTTGCTACCTGGGTATCCACATATCCATGTCCACAAAATATCTACACAGTAAAAAATTTTTTGTATTTTTGTTAAAAAAGGTCTTTGTTAAAATTTTTGTGTTAAAAATGTAATATATTTATGTGTTAATTTAACTAATTTTGATTATGTTATCTGATTTATTTGTGTTAAATTCATATTTAAGTAAATCAAATGTTAAAATAACACACATTACATGTAATCGTAAGATTAACATAAAAATAATATAGTTTTGTTAAAAAAATATTCTTTTCATTTATATTTAACATTATACAGATGTTTGTTGTACATAAAATTTTTGTTCACAAACTTTTGTTTATTTTGTGCTAAATTATGGACATAATATTTGTGTCATAATTTGACATATTTACATTAATTATGTTAAATTAACACAAAAATTTGAGTGGACCGTTTGGGACATGTGATTTATGTTATATTTAACATAAATCCAACTGTGTATCAAAGATATCCATTAGATATCCACGTGTTATCCACATATCGGAGAAGAAAAAACAACATAGTTATAAAAGGAGCGAAGTTAGAAAAAGGAAACGAAGGAAAAGAGAAGACGGTGAAGCTACTGGAAAAAATCGCCAAGAAGAGGTTGGAAGTCGAGAAAGTGTATGAAATCGGACGTGGGGAGTACAAAATGAACCTGGTAAAATTGAATAGCTGGGAAGTTAAGAGAGAAATAATAGCGAAAAAGGAGCTTGGAAGAGAATGCAGGATCTTCATAGACGGCGATCTTACGGTAACAGAGAGGCAAATACAAAAACAGCTTTAGAATATATATAGCGAAGGCAGAGAGAAAAAAAGGAAGGAGGGAAACGGTAGGATATCAGAAAATATGGTTGGACAACTGTGAGATGAAATGGAGCGAAAGTACTGGAAAACTGGAAGAAAGAAGAGATTTTCGGGGAGAATAAAGAGGAGCAAGATAGGGAGTAAAGGAGTAGAAGCGGTTGGACAGCGGATGATGGAGAAAAATGGCAGGAGGAGGAAGGACAAGGGAGACATGTACGCACAAGAGGATGATGCCAGCGAGCTGGAAATGCAAGAGAAAGTGAAGAGGAAGGAGAGAGGAGAGGAAGAAAAAGGAGGAAGAAGAAAAAAGACAAAAAAGACGAAAGAGAGAAGGAGGAGATGAACGAGAGACAGAACGTATAATAACAGTATGATTCTGGAACATAGCTGGGCTAAAAGGAAAAGGCGAAGAATTCTGGAAATAGAGAAATGGGATATAATAGCGCTATTAGAAATGTGGATAGAAGAAAAAGAATTGAGTAGAATAAAAAAACAATGTCAGAGAACTATGTATGGAAATGCCAGCCTGCGATACGAGAAAAAAAGAAAGCAAGAGCGAGAGGAGGAATAATTACTGGCGTAAGGAAAGAGATCGCTGCTAAAGAAAAAGAAGAAAGAGAAGAAGAAAGAATAGTAAAAACGGTAAAAGAAGAATGGAGGATTATCAGTATATATGTAAATAACGACATAGAAAAGAAAATAAAGACGATAAAGGAATACACGAATGAAGGAGGAATAGGAGAGCAAATAATAATAGGAGGCGACTTTAATGCAAGAACAGGAGAAGAAGGAGGTATAATGGAAATTTTCGGTGAAAAAAGGAAATCGAAAGACAAAGAAATAAATGCAGAAGGAAGAAAGCTGATAGAGTTTCTAGAAGAAGAAGGGCTTGGAATAATGAATGGAGCTAAAGGAGACAAAGAAGGAGAGTTCACATTTACAGGAGGAAGAGGTGAAACTGTAATAGACTACGTAATAGGAAACCAAGAGCTATGGGAGAGAATGGAGGAAGTAAAAATAGGAGACGCAATAGATTCGGATCATCAGTTCATAATAATAAAAATTGGCGAAAAAATAAAAAAAAGAAGAAGTGAAAAGAAGAAAGTAAAAAAAGTAATGGACTGGTCTAAAGAGGAAGCAGAGAGATACAGAGAGAGAATTAAGGAGACAAAATTAAACGGAACAAACGCAGAAGAGAGCATGGAAAGAATAAAGGAAGCGGTAAACCTAGCAGCAAGCTGGAAAGAAATAAGAACCGATCAGAGTTCGAGAAGAAAAAATAGATGGTGGGATAAACAATGCACAAAGCTAAGAAAAGAAGCAAGAAAAAAACTAAGAAAGTGGAGAAGAGAAGGTGGAGACAAAGCAGAATACATAAAAAAGAAAAAAGAGTATAGAGAAAAGATAAAAGAAAAAAGAGACTGATAAGGAACGAATAATGAAAGAAGCGAGAGAAGCGAGAAATGAAAAAGAGGTATTTCATTTCATTTCAATGGCGCAACAGTTCGAGTCGGACCTAGGCCTCCCCCAAAGTCATGTGCTCGTGGTGCGCACGCAGGTTGTATACAAGCACATGGGACCTACAGTTTAACGTCGAATCCGAACGGCAAGGTAGAGGGGGTTTTGAGGCAATAAGGGATACTCCTGACGGGCTGCCATTTCGTCGAGGAGGAGAGACAAGCAATACAATTTATTTATTTTGGTTCTACCAGGACTGGATTCGAACCTGAGATCTTTGGTTTAGTAGACCAGTGCGCTGTCTGCTACGCCACGCTCGCTCGAAAAAGAGGAATAGAAATTCATAAACAGAGAAAGAAAAAGAAGAAAAGAAACAAATGAGGAAATAACCGAAGTGCAATGGAGCGAGCATTTTATGAATTTACTTGGAGGTGTGAGAAAAAGACAAGAGATAAAAGAAGAAATAAGACGGGAGAGAAAGAACGACAGCAAAGAACAGGAAGGAATAAAGAGGGAGAAGATAGAAGAAGTGATCGTCGAAATGAAAGAAAAAAAGGCGACAGAAGCAGATGGGATACCAAATGAAGTATGGATACATGGAGGTGAAAGAATAAAGGAAGCGATATAGAAGGTGTGTGATACCGTATGGAGAACAGGAGAAATGGTAGAGGACTGGAAGGAAGGAATAATTGTACCGATAGTAAAGAAAGGGGAAGGAAAGAAAGCGGAAGACTACAGAGGAGTAACACTGATGAACACAAGCTATAAAATATACGCGGCCATTTTAGCAAAAAGATTAGAAAGAGAAGTTGACGAGATAAAGTTGATACCTGAGACCACGATCTTACGTACAGATCTGGAGACTACCTCTAATTCTAGTGGTGGGGGTATGGTCGCTTATCGAGGATGCATTTAGTTTCTAGCATAGCCACTACTCGTCGCTGTCATCGAAGTCCGCAGATGAACATAACCCGAGAACCCGGATGTAGCTGAAGCTAGCAGCGGGCGCTAGCAACGAAACGTCTCGCGGAAGGGCCAAATGTCATGTGGGTTCCTCGGGGGGTACGAACGTATCGTAGGCTAATTATTATCGGCCACTGGGCTTTTTGAGATATAATTAATTAATAAAGATTAAATATATCTATATATATATTTTTTAACAATATTTAAACTGTTTTTTCATCGATTTGATATAACAATATGTTTTAATTGTTATTGATTATTCGATAAATAACTGTAGAATATAGCAAATAGCGATTCTTTCCAAATTTTTAGGGAATCACGTTCTTGTAATAACAAAACGATTTAGCAAGTATTTGCGACAAGACGCGGTTTCCCTTAATTATTATTAATTTTTTATTAATAATTTATTCTGCAGCGATCGATAGCAAAGAGCGATTCTCTCCAAATTTTTGGGGAATCACGTTCTTGTGATAACAAAACGATTTAGCAAGTATTTGCGACAAGACGCGGTTTCCCTTAATTATTATTAATGTTTTATTAATAATTTATTCTGCAGCGACCGACAGCAAAGAGCGATTCTCTCCAAATTTTTAGGGAATCATGTTCTTGTAATAACAAAATAATTTAACAAGTATTTGCGACAAGACGCGGTTTCCCTTAACCCTTAAATGCCACCCGGGGTCCAGCGGACCCCAGACCCTTTAGAATGATATATTTTTAAATGTTCCCGCCAAATATGGAGCTCATATTTATTTATTTATTATTTTTTATTTTTTTGATTTTGGAGCCAACATTTTAACTGTTGGCGATCTTAATTTTTTATACTATGTTGAAATTGAAATTTTAACAATATAAGCATTTTATTCTCTTTTCTAAGCCTTGAACAACATTGAAAATAATTTTCATAACTAAATATCAAAAAATTAATAAGTAAGGAGACATTTTTCATGCTGGGGTCTTTTAGACCCCATGTGTCATTTACGAAATTCTTGAGAGGTGTGGCATTTAAGGGTTAATTGTTATTAATTTTGTATTTATTTTATATACATATTTCATTAATTTATAGTCTTAAATTATTTAAAGCATTATTATTTATCACATTGCTTTGTGAAAGAATTAAAAAAAAAACTTAAGAGGACGGAGATTCGAACCCATAATGTCGAGACTACGAGGTTGACACAAAACCACTCCGCCAAATTTCATATGACAGATATCCCCCCTCCCGGCCTCCGGCGTCCCTCGCTACCGCGCGAACATCGATCGCAACGACTCTAGTGGCTATTAGAGAACTTAAAAACGGCTTCACTAAGCGACCTACCCTCACCACTAAAGTTTCCAGACCTGTATATAAGACCGTGCCTGAGACACAGACGGGATTTAGGAAAGAAAAAGGAACGATAGAAAATATATATGCATTGAACTATGTGATCAGGAGAGCGATCAATAAAGAAAAAGGGAAGCTAGTGGCAACGTTTATAGACCTGAAAGCAGCGTTCGATTCGGTAGACAGGAAAATTTTATGGAGAGTAATGAAGAAAAGAAAAATAAGCGTGCGTCTAAGAATTAGGATAGAAGAGCTATATAGAGAAACGAGAAACGTGATAAGAATTAATGGCGAAAAAGAACCCTGTTTTTGGATGGTCAAAGGAGTAAGGCAAGGGTGCCTGTTGAGCGCGCTGCTTTTTATACTGTTAATAGCGGACATGGAGAGGATAATGAGGAAAGGACAGGAAGGAGGCGTAGGTCATAGGAAACACAAAATTCTAGACGCTGGCATATGCCGACGACGTGGTAGCAATAGCAGAGGAGGAAGAAAAAATGAAACAAATATTAAAAAGACTGGAAAAATACTTCGATAAGAGGAGGCTAACAGTAAATATAGGAAAAACAAAAGTAATGAGGTTCAAGAAAGGAGGAGGTAGACTCAAGGAAGTAAATTGGAAATGGAAAGGAGAAAGCATAGAAGAAGTAAAAAAGTTCTGCTACCTAGGATTCCAAAGGAACGGTGGACATGAGGTACACATAAGAGAGAGAGAGAGAGAGAGAGAGTTAGGAAGGCCACAGTAGCAATGAGACAGGTGTGAGGAATCGGAAAAAGGATATTTGGAGGCGACTAGAGGAGAAGAATAAAGCTTTTCGATTCACTGATAGCAAGTGTAGGAATGTATGTATCAGAAATATGGGGATGGAAAGAAAGAGAAAAAATAGAAACGGTACAGGAAAGATATATAAGATGGACGCTGGCACTGGACTAGAGCACACCCGGATATATGATAAGAGAAGAAATTAAGAGAGACCTGATGAGAACAATAGCAGGAAAGAGGGTAATGGGATATGAGGAAAAGCTAGAGGGAGGAGGGAATAACGAAA
This sequence comes from Temnothorax nylanderi, assembly GCF_030848795.1. Lineage (NCBI taxonomy): Eukaryota > Metazoa > Arthropoda > Insecta > Hymenoptera > Formicidae > Temnothorax > Temnothorax nylanderi. Next base: position 67,126 of record NW_027249429.1, read on the forward strand.
TTGCGAGAGCGTGCTGAAAAGAAGTGAAAAAAGACGTAAGAAAAGAAAAATTAAAATGGGAAATGGAACGGAGAAAATTTTATGACAGAGGATACGCAGTGGAGGAGATAAATAGAAAAACAGGAGAAAGATGGAGCATTATAAAGGAATTGGAATGCCGAGACAGTGATATACAAAGACAAGAAAGAGAAAGGAGGATAAGAGAGTCGAAGTATAACAGATGGTACAAAGAAATAGTGGAGAGCAGAAGACCCGAGTATCTGGAAAGAAAAGGAAAAGAAAAATCTATAACAAGGATAACCAGATTTAGGTAACGAGATGCGACGTGGGAGATACTGGGAGCCAGAGGAAAAAAGGAGATGCAGGGTGTGAGGCAGAGGAAAAAATCTGGGAGTACGTGATAGAAAGGTGTGCAAGAGGAGATGGAAATAACGTAACAGAGGGGATTGGAGAGAGGGTGAAGAGAATACTGAATGGCAGGGGGAAGGAGAGAAGTGGATGATAGAATTAGAGGGAAGAAGAGTAAAAGAAGCCGCGTAATGACAGAGAATAATTTTGATTGTGTTTAGAAGCAAAGGCGAATTTATATATATTATGTATGAATGTAACTCTTTTTAAGCCGAAAGGCAATAAAATACAGTATCTATCTATCACTACTCTAATATACTAATATCGATCGCGTTTACCCCGTGTTCGCAGTTATCTCTTTCTCCAATATGTAATAAAATATGCATAAGAATCACAAGTATATGTAATTTATCCCGCTTGTGGTAGCCGTCGACACAGTCACAGATTATCCTCGTTTACAGCTACTCTGACCTGTTTGACAGGGCACGCATTCCCTAGCAACCAAAATTTACAAAAAGTCCAATAGATGGAAAAGGAACTTGCATTTAAAATGCAACCATGAAAGGGATATAAAGAGGAGCAAATTCGGTAAAAATTCGGTGAGATGATAACGAGCTATAGGGTTGATAGAAAGTTTCAATCACACCTCTCTCTAGCCAAATCCAGATTTCTCCTCGTCTCGACGAGAAAGAAATCGTTAAGAGACGCCAAACTCGACCGCTTCCGCTGCATATGATCTTCGCAGCTAAGCAAGAAGTTGTAACTCCTAGCGCTCAGCTGCCAACTCCTGACGCTAGTCGCCCAATCTCCAACGCTCAGTCGTTCTCTCCAGGCGCTGAGTGCCCTAATCGAGGCTCCTCACTAATCCTCGCCGCCAGTCGTTCAGCATCCGGTGCTTTAACACCTTCAAACAAGAAACGGCCCAAATAGGAATGTCGACGCCGAGCTCTGGAGGATCAACACCGCCTAACCTTTGGGTGATTCTTCCTTTGATTTCCCCGCTGCCTTTGTTTCCAATCAGAAGAGTCACTGAGGGAACGAGTCAAGCGAGAGTGGGTCTCAGGAGTAGCGCAGGAGTTATGCAGACCGATAAGACCAGGTAAGGGAGAACGGAAGTGAGGAGTATAGCGACGCAAACAAAGCGGCGCGCGACGAGGCGGCAGAAGAAAAAAAACTAATTATTGTTAAGCAAGATTTAAAAAGTTAAACAGTTGTAATTTATTGAAATAATAAATAAATCAAACAAACAAAAATAAAATCTATCTTAGCAAACCACAAATCAAGACAGCGTTACGTCCTAAACTGCTTAATAAAATGTCTCAGCTGTAGGATATAAAAAATAAGCAATAAACAATATATTATTAATGTGTAATATATTTATATATAACAATACATTATATGTATATACTTATATAATATATTTTATTTGTTACTTATATTGTACCATCTTTATTTCACAAGATAATGTTACTGTTGTGTTTCGAGATATTAGTCTTTGGTCGAGACTTTTCGTAACAAGAGAGATTAACGACGGACGACTGACTCGATAGCGAAGCGCGCGAACTGAGAGAGAGAGAGAGAGAGAGAGAGAGAGAGAGAGAGAGAGAGAGAGAGAGAGAGAGAGAGAGAGAGAGAGAGAGATATATATGATATGATATGATATATATTTAATATGCCTAAGCATAGACTAAAGGGCAAAATACAATACAGCAGTTACAAAGAAGATAAAGTGTATGTGCTCTCTCTCTAGTAGAGTAACAATGAAGCAAGTAACATACTTAAGAGCCAACGCAACATAAAATTAATAGGATATATGGGTGTTTCTACGAAAATAGCGATTTTACTGTCCAAGCTTTCATGATTGAGAGGAGGGTAAGCAAGCGTTGTGAAAGTTCAATACTGCCATCGTATTTGAAGTATCGCACAATAATCTGCTAATTGGGGAGTGGCTTATTCAATGGAAACATGCAGAAACTCCTAAAAATGTCAGTCACCTGGCCTGTCCATTGACGAAAATTCTCTATTCCAGTTACACTTACTCCCTCCAATTGCAAACTCAATTGAAAATTCCCCATGTTCATTCAATCATAATATAAAACTAAGATTTTAACATCATTATTAAACATAAATCTCCCTTTGGAACCGAAAAAACCGGCTTCAAACTTGGTCCGGACATTTGGAGTGAAATTGCACATTTTGAATTTTACCGCGATTCCGCCATGTTGCATCGATTCAATAAGAATTGGACATCAGGTGTGTTGTTTACATTGTTGGTGGTTGTTTTGAGCGTGATACAATCGTAATTGTGTATTTCACTTGAGAAAAGGTATGTCATAAAATTACGCGTCATTTGACTGGCACATCTTTTTTTATTATATCGTAGTGAATTTTTCCTTCTAGTGGTAAAATTCTTATGATATTCGGTAGGCTAAACTTGATTTTCAATGGAAATTGGTTTACGTCAATTCAGGAGAAAGTGAGGTTAATTCAACCATGAAATGTCAGTCTACTGGCATGTCATTCACCTGGCCATTCATGGGTTTTTACCAATAAATATTGATTCATGTTTTCAATGTTTCAAAAATGATTTTTATATTTACAGATGGGTAAAAAAGCGACTCCACGATGTGGAGCTCCACAAAATGTGTCAAAAATGAAGCCACAAATAGCAACCAAATCAGCAAAATCGGGATTTATCAAATTGAATTTTTTTGCTAATTGTGAATTTATCTCGGGAATAAGTAATTTTAGGAATTTTTTGACATTCCCTCTCAAAATCACTCATTGTTGAGGTAATTCAATATTTTACTAGACATGGAAAGTCGACTCGTTACCACTTTACCAGATCACTGATGAATGAGCCATTACTTTCAGGTTTTTGATGTTGTAGTACGCTGGCTTTCAGGGTATGTTTCTGCTTCTATATTCACTCAAAAACAGGAAAAAAAAATTTTTTTAGGTATGTTTGAAATTGAGAGATTTGCAATCTGAAAAATCGCTATTTACGTAGAAACACCCATATATAGCATAACTCAATACAGTATAACTAATTGCATAAAATATACTGTAACAAATAATGAAACTAAGAACTAACGTAACTTAAGAACTAATAATAAGTACGGTGTAATGATTCCGATAAAGAACAAGTAATACGAACGAACACCAGAACGCTAAAAACCTCTCACAAGAAACCAAATTCAAGTAATGTAATCAAATAAAGTCTATATGTCCACAAGGGAATTAGCAATAAACTGAGCAACACGAAACAGAGCCAACTTCCGGGTAGAGTTAACATGAGCAGTGGAGGATAGTGTATTATTAGGTCGGACTGGTCAAATAAGCTTAGCAAGATCAGTGGCATGGTCGATATAAATAATAGAATTGCCATCAGTAAGTCTAACACATATTCGACCACTATTTAGCCAGACAAACTGTTGAAAAGACAATTTATGTTTCAATTATAGAGATTATAGATGGCGCTGTGCCCTATCTGTTTTTAGTTTATCTTGGTTTTATATACTAGGTGCGCAACTAAGTTTCCGGGTTTCACACATAGATGGCACCAATAACACATGTACTCGACTTACATGTCTGAAGTTGTCTGAAGTTATAGCTTGGACATCTGTTAACAATAACCAGTCGTTATATAAACACATATCGCAACGCAAAAATATTTTTTCTAACAACGGAGATGTCGAGTTTTGTGCCAAATAAACAGCATTTGCGGGAAGCTTGGCTTTTCTGCTTTAACTTGAAAAAAAATGCAGCTGAAGCACGTCGTTTGCTTGAGGAGGCCTACGGCGAACATGCACCATCGAAAACTACCTGTGAAGATTGGTTTAAACGCTTCAAAAGTGGCGATTTCGACACTGAGGACAAGGAGCGCTTTGGTGGGACCAGAAAGGAATCGTGTACTATGAGCTGCTGAAACCGGGCGAAACTGTCAATGGGCATCGCTACCGACAACAACTGATCAATTTAAACCATACATTGCTCGAAAAACGGCCAGAATGGGACACGAGACACGAACGAGTGATATTGCAGCACGACAACGCTCCGTGCCATCGCAGTTCCATCGTCCAGGACACCATCAAAACGCTGAAATGGGATCTGCTACCGCACCCGCCGTATTCGCCAGACCTGGCGCCTTCCGATTATCACTTGTTCCGGTCGATGGCGCATGGCTTGGCTGGGCTACACTTGACCAATTTTGAAGAAGTGCAAAATTGGTTGGATGAATGGTTTCGGTCCAAAGACGCGTCGTTTTATTGTCGCGGTATTCATGTATTGCCAGAGAGATGGCGAAAATGTATAGCTAGCGAGGGACGATACTTTGAATAAACCATTTTTTGTATTTCTCTTGAAATTTTCCATTTTTTATTGATCAAAAAAACCCGGAACTTAGTTGCGCACCTAGTAGTTTTAGTTGGCACCACTGTTTGGTTTCCTTCTCCAAGCGCTATCGCCTGTAATTTCCTTGTGTAATAAAAAGCTCACTCCTGTGTTTAATAGCTGACACAAACGCTGCTCATTTTCCTGCCAATTATCAGGTTATGGGCCCAGATACGCCCAGCGAACAGTACGTGTGTTAACGCGATCGGGAATAAGTGAAATCTTTATTTTCACCGTTCTCGGAAAATCTGTCTCTGCGTTGCAACATGGCGGACGAAGATAGATATAAAGTTTCTTTATTCGATGGAAGTGACTTTAGCAACTGGAAATTCCGTATGGGAACGTTGCTCGAGGAACACGATCTAACGGAATTCATCGAAAGATCAGTAACTCAAATGGTCGAGATAAGGGATTCGGACACCGCGGATCAGCGAGCACAGAAGGAAGCACAATTACGGATACTGAAAAAGAGCGATCGGAAGTGTAAAGGTGGAAGCACATAAAATTGCAGGAGCCATGGTATTTGTAGAGCTCTACAGATACCATAGCGCATGCGCATATGGCTTCTGCATTCTGCCCATGGCTCCTGCAATTTTATGTGCTTCCACCTTAAGTCGCTGATCGTGCAACGCTTCGCTGGCAGCCATTTAGAATACATAAAGAATGAAGAAACAGCGTATGAAATATGGACTATCCTAAAAAGTACATTGGAAGGAAAGGCATAGCAAGTCAACTCAGGATACGGAAGAAGCTGTTGACCATGAAGTATGATTCATCAGCGACGATAAGCGCACACTTTCTCCAATTTGATAGGCTCATTCGCGAATTGAAATCCACGGGAGCCATGATTGAAGAGACAGATGTTGTCTGCCATCTATTGTTGACACTGCCATCGGAATATGATGCGGTGGTAACTGCTTTGGAAACATTATCGACCGAACAGCTCAAATTAGTTTTGTTAAAAAACAGTTACTAGATGAGGAAGCTAAGCGCTGCGGTACGGATGTAACTAACAATGATAAACATACGGCGTTTGCAACAGGCAAGAACGCGATTCATCGTTTCCTTACAGTGCCAGACTAGAGTCAAGCTCAACAGGGTCTTCTTTCCCCGCTAATTTTTCCAAGCCCGTTCCCTTGGCAGTGGTTTTGCTAGATAGTAGATAGGGACAGTGAATGTAAATTGCGTTTTTGGCGAAATTTTCGCGCGCTGTGGTTCCTAGAGTCTAACTCTATTACCCACCGATGGAAGATAATTTAATATACCACTCCAGTTCAACCACCGTGAAGAAAAACACTGCGCACAGGTCTTAAGTCGCAGTGGACTTAGAGAAACCCCCGTTTTCTTCTTGCACAGGGCTAGTCCTGCACGAAAGTCATCAAACGAGGTAGACCGTCCCCAAAGGGAGGCGACCCTTTTAGCCGCCAAACGGCAGATGCAACCGAAATCGCACCTGCCGTCCGGCGTTTCCAGCGGGGACCGCGAGCGCGCGCGGAGGCCTCCCCCAGATCCCGCTCCCCAGTAAACTGGGACGCGGGACGACAGAGACAGGGAGGGGGAGGGGAGAGGATCGCTATCCTGCTTCCCTCCCCCTCCCTGCCCCTATATAGAGGCAGAGAGGGACAACCCAGGGCTTGTGTGTGTGTGTGTGTGTGTGTGTGTGTGTGTGTGTGTGTGTGTGTGTGTGTGTGTGGGGAGGGGGGAGACCGGTCTCCCTCTTACCCCTCGCCCCGGGCTGGCACATCGCCCCACCGACGTGGGGCGAATCAGGGTTAACGGCCCCTGTTGCTGGGTCCAACCAGCAACAGGGCCCGCCGGCACGCAACGCACGGTCTGCGGGAGGGAGAAATGGTGGGCGGTAGATCCGTCCCGTGCCCTGCTCTCTCCTGCGGACAGCGGAGGTCGGGATCCGAGCGGGGATTCTCGGGTCCCGATCCAACTTCCGCAAACAAGGAGGCGCGGTGGGAAGAGGTGATGGCCCTCCCCACCGCTATAGATATACACAAACCCATAGGGCATCCCGGGAGTTCCGGCTTCCGGGACAGGAATGGGGCGTGCGAATTTCGCGCGCCGGACGGTGGGTGCCCCGGAAGTCATGATTCAGTTCGTTCCCGGGGCACCCGCCGAAACGTCGCAGAGCCTGGGGTTTTAGTGGGTAGGCTGCGTACGCTCGTCGTCCATATTTAGGGCGACGGGCGTGCGTAGAATCCCACACTCCCCGCTCCTCGCCCCGGAGGAGGGGAGGTCTTCCCCTTCGGGGACTACTGGGTAAACCAGGTTCTTAAACCTGGGATCCTAGTAGTTGAAGATTTCCCCAGCGTAAAAAAAGGAAAAAAGAAGAAAAAAAAGCGGGGACCGCGAGGAGGTGGGGTCGTCAGCGATGCTCGGTCTCTTACGGGGACTGCTTCCGGCAACGACGGCCAACAGACCGGGAAAGGGTTTCCCGGCCCGTCAACCACCACGACCGGACACAGTCAGTTTGGTGTAGCACCGCCCAAGTGAAATCATACTGCCGAGACAGTATCCGCGAAGATCCACCTGGGCTCACGCACATTGACATACACACTTTCAAATCACATACACTCCTGTGGAGGATTAATCCTTTAGGATTTTTCCTTTCTTTTAAGGGTCCCTTCCTCTCAGTTGGGTTCAAAAAATCGAAAAATTTTTTTTTGCATAATTTGATAACTCTAGGTGTGTAGAATAGTGTGTTAAAAGCGCAAATTAGCGCTGATTAGCTGTAAGTATCCAAATATATACATTTATATCAACGAAAATATAACTTTGTTGATCTAAAGTTGAAACTTTAAACGCGTTTTCGCGGCGGAAGTGATAACTCACGTAATTTTCAATGAAACACTTTCATTTTTTTTTGACATATATAAAACTAGTTTGTCTATAGAGTAGACTACAATCATATCGATATATGCAATATTTAATTTTTCACAAGCAAAAAAGTATCGAAAATTTACAGTGAAAATTAATTTTTCTCTTTGGACTGCCGCCATTTTATGAATTTTTATTCAAAATAGTTTTTTTTAGTCTACTCTATAGGGACACTTGTACTGAACAGGAAAATCGATTGATTCGATGTTTCAGACACATTTTACGACCTGGAGGACTTCCGCCATGGAGCAACCTATTCCGCGCGTTGCCCAGTATCCCGCTTCGCCAAATTATTTAAATGGGCTGAAAAAATTTGTATAACTACTTAAAAGTATCATAAATATAATCCAAAAATATTGAATGATTTATTTTGTTTACTTTCTCCACAAAAAATTCACAAAAATCACCTATTTTTTGGACCTACTGAGGAGAAGGGACCCTTAAGTGCTTCCATGGAAAATTTTGCAAACATTTTAAAATTATCTTCACTCAAGAGGGTAGTTAGCTCACAAGGCCAATGTGAGTGTTTACTCACATGGACCCGAAGCGACCCTCTAATATCCTCATAATTAGGACACGTAAAAATAAGATGCTGAACTGTATCAAGAGAGCCACACCTACAATTTGGTGTATCAGTCAACTTAAAATAATGCAGTTTAAAATTAAAATTGCCATGTCCAGTCAGCATCTGTACAACATAATAGTTAAAAAAGAACCAACCAGTAAGTAGTCTGCCCAATATGTTTTGCATAAACTTATGAGTCAAACGAGCCTTAATGGATGTATCCCATCTATATTGCAACAATGACACTGTTTGCTGCTTAATTTTATCAAACATTTCTTCCACATCAGTGTCATTACTACAATTACAATTAAAATCGCCATAAGTAAATTGTTTCCGATTCTTTCATTTATAAATAGCTATCCTCTCGGACAAAAGAAGATCGATCGGAGGACAACCAGTTAAAACAGTTAACGCATCAGCTGCAATTGTTCTATAGGCCTTAGTTACATAAATTAGTACTTGTCGTTGTGCAGCTAATAATTTCCTTTTATGCTGAGCATTTAATTAATCTGCCCATCCGGCAGCGGCATAAGTGACAATTGGAACAAATAAGCCTTTATAAATAACCAAAAATTTATTATATCTTATACCCCAGTTTGCTTTAGCAACCTGGCTTAGCTTATAAAATAGCTTCTTGCTCTTTGAACAGACAAAGGAGACGTGGGGACCAATGTTTAGTCTCGGACCAAAGTGAACCCCTAGGTACCTAACTTTTTCCGAGAAACTCAGACTAAGGTCACCCACCTTGACTGTAGGAGGTCTTCGCATATCCAAAATCCTTTTAATAAAATCATTTCCGTCTTTGTTGGCGAGAGTTGCAACTTTCGATTTAGACACCATTCCACTATCTTATTAACAACATCTTGTACTTTTTGCTGCAGATCCAATCTAGAGTGCCCCTTAATTATGACAATCAAATCATCAGCGTATGCTATGGGTTCAAAGCCCCGAGCACGAATGAGATTAATCAGATCATCAAATATAAGATTCCAAAGATAAGGCCCAAACACTGACCCCTGCGGGCACCCCTTTGTGACGAACTTGCGTACCTCGCCAGCACGTTCAACAATTCTGACGTGTCTTCTTGACGGGTAGTCCCGTATCAGTAAGTAAATATTCCGCGGGCAATTTTGCTTTTTAAGATTGTCCAGAACCAGAGGCCACCAAACATTGTCAAATGCCCCAGAAATATCAAATAAAATAGCAAGCACATACTTTTCTGTTGCTCCTTCTGATAATAATTCTCTTAAAGTGACTATAGCATCTTCAGTGCTTTTCTTTGCTTTGAAACCGTATTACCTTCCAGAGCAAAGTTCTTGGTGATTAAAAATATCTTTCAATCTTATAACGACCTGCCGGTTTAAGAAATCGAACTCGGGCTAGCTCGCCGGATCAGGGGTTCGATAGGTAGGCCCAGAAACAGTAATCAGTATTTGATTCACACACAACGTTTATTTAATATTAGACATAAAAATTAATACTTGCAACGATGCAATAACAATACGCGGGTTTAAACGGAACGCGAGGTGACAATGGTTTACGCGGGCGCAACGAATCTCGCGGCTTATACGGACGCATACGTATAATTAGACATAAGGATTAAGACTAGCAATGATGCAATACGATATGCAGGTTTAAACGGAACGCGAGGTTACAATAGTTTACGCGGGCGCCACGAATCATGCGGTTTATACGGACGCATATGTTGATCTCTTTAACGGAGGCGGAACGCGATATTTACAACAGGTGGGTATGCAAGTGCACACGGCGCGGCATTACAACGGTCTTTACGAACGCGAGCCGCGATTGTTAGACCGGAAAAGAAGGAACGGTTCGGGAATTCCGGAGCTTGGGCGACAAGACTGTACTTGTCACGAGGCCGAGTGTTCTCGACTCCGCTTGGCCGTCGCAACCGGGAATCTAGACGAATGGAGTTCGGGTGACTACCAAGACCTCTTGGACGAGGCACAGAGCACTGTACCTCGTTTTGCGTGTCGCCCTAGGAAATCGGACAGGTATCTTCTCTTCGGGAGCAGCGGATCTGGTGCTGGTCTCGAATCGAAGTGAGATCTTTTGCCGCGAGTCGCGACACCGATTTTTATACTCCTCCGAAGTGATATTCGGTGGGGGAAGCCGATCTTCGTGCGAGCCGCGCGCCGGTCGGAGCGGTACGGAGTTACGCGCTCTCGCACTCGGCGAAGATCGGTTCCCGTCGGCGCTCGTCGGAGCTTCGAGGGGATATCGGTGCCGCGAGCCGGTAAATGCTTCGCGCACACGACAATTAATGCGAGCGTTTAAAATAATGTCCTCGCCCGACGGATGGTCGGTCGGGCGGCATGCGGCGGGTGTTAGCCGGGAGACGATGCAGTTTCGAGGTTGCATCGTTACAATCTTTCAACCATGACTCTTTCCACTCATAACCGGCAAAAGACAGATGGGTTTATATGATTTAACGGATTAAGGATCCTTATCCTGTCCCTTAAGAAGAACCCGAACGACACCCTGCTTCCATCTTTCGGGAAACACACCAAATCTAAGACATATTTATTAAAGATATTTACAATGGAATTCCCCACAACTTTTGTGGCTCTTTTAACCACTTCAGGGTCAATGTTGTCTATCCCCGGAGCCTTTCGATTTTTTGTCTTTCTCGCAGCTGAAAGGATTCCATCATATGAGAAGGGTGGATCATCTTCAGTGGCCGGAGGTGACATTACGGAAAGCCTCATATGCTGTTGCCATTCATTATCAGTTTGACTATCATCGACAGGAACTAATGCATTTAAAAGAAACTCTCGCGAACTCCTCCAGTCCTCTGTCGATGACCCCCTATGTACAATTGTATTAATTGCTTTCCCCACCTTAATCTTATCTGTTTGTAATTTATATATTAGACCCCAAGGGTCATTTTTTGCGGTTTTTGTTACAAAATCCTTCCAGCTAACCTGCTTACAAGGGGAACACCAAACATGGCCCCCTCCGATTCCGGCGAGTCTAACATATGTTGTAGTCCTACCCTCCCACTAATTCATGGTAAAGCGATACGACCCAACTCTCAAGCATTTATTATTTTAACAGAGAAATTAATATGTTTTAATTACAACATTTATTATATTTACAAATTATTTAATTAATTTATTTGCTTTGCAATAAAAGTTGTGTAATTGTAAATTATTTAATTATAAATTTTACTATGCAATAAACATTTAATTAAAATTTATGTATTATACAATAAACATATTTAAATTTATTTTTTACTTTTGCCACGATTTTTATTTTTGTATCAGCAACGAATTTTGACTACAGAGAAAGTTTCCTTCTTGGTACGGGTATCTGCTATTGTGTAATCTGATATACGCGCTACCTGAGAACTTGTTTTCTTTGTGTGGCTGGGGTTGTTGAAAGGTTAGGTTAGGTCGTTAGACCGTTGAGTTCATTCAAATCGAGCAAGAGCTAGCGTTCGGAACATACAGCGTGTAGTGCAAAAAGTGAAAAAATATTGTCAGAAAAATGCAAGAGCCAAGTACTAGTGAAAGTGTAGAACAGAATATATCGGATTCAAACTCGGAAGCAGAGAGCCTTGGGAAGGATGATGATATGAAAAATAACTTGACTAACGCTCTTATATATTGTAAGAGTTTGCTGGAAGCAGAAAATCTGCTAACAAATACACCACCAGCACAAATATCGCACGCTTCTATCGCTATGGGCGAAGCAATTTTTAATGAAATTATGTTTATGTTGGACGATCGCAAAATAATAATAGATGAAGATCTAATAGGTGCCGAAGATATTGACATTGACAATGCAGAAGAATATGAGGAGGTATGTTTGAATTTTTGCTAATATTTTTTGTGTTTTTTTATTTCTTGAGTCAGCGTAATAGATAAAAATAATATAGCATGCAATGCAATTCCTTTGCTTATAGTGTATACCTCGTGAAAGTCCAGAATTCCAGCCAGAATTGCCATTTTCTCGTGATTATGAACATATACCATTATCGTATAAAGAAAAAGCAGTTGCTCTTGCCGAGATGCATCCGCAATGGACTTTAAAAACTTTACAGAGGCAAGGTTGCCATAAGTTAAAAAATAAAAAAATGCTGCGTATATGGAAAGAAGATGTTAAACGAGGAGGAACAAAAATTGACAAATGGAAATACATTGAAACGCAAACATTCGAACACTTTACAGAAGCAAGACAGTGTCTTGAGCAGGTATAATTTTGGAAAATATTTATATTATAAAATATTAATATTATCAAATAACGATTTTAGAAAAGTAGGGGAGACCGGGGCTAAACCGCCAGCGGGGTTGAACCGCCAAATCAAATATCTTGGAACCTGTATATTGTGCGAACTCGCTATTAACATTGTAAACGCTGCTTATGGTACCCATGTGACCAACGGAGTTTCGGCAGGTTACCTGCCGTGTTATGATTTTTACGAGGGCAAACGTGTTTTCGGAAGGTGAAAGTGAAATTTTCTGCGCGTGGAAATATTGTAATATCTGCAATAATATTTGCTCTCCAAATCTCGCGGTACGTGATTATAAAGAGTAATGCATGCTGAACACGAATCCAGTGTAGTTTTTTCATTATCGTTGATGTCTAATATTTCGTGGGCGATCAAACCTGAAACTTATGTTTGGGGCTTATCCGCCAGTAAGCACCCGGGGTTGGTCCGCCAGTCTCGTCACTGTGGCGCGCCGGGCGCACGACTTCAGCTCACGGCGATTTCAGGTTAGGTTTCCCTCGAGCGTGATTCTGTCTTCCCTTGCACGTGCGTCAGTTTGTGTAGGAGGGAAATGGTACGCACGTATCGTCGCAAAACGGGTGTTTTTGGGTGTTTTGGCCGACCGAAAAGATGGCGGACCGTTGTTTTCGAGATCGCTTACGCTCACGGCACGTCGGCGAGGTACGGCGAGGCACGGCACGGCTCTGAGATCCCGCGATTTCCGCGCGAGAGTTGACATGCCGCGCGCGCTGTAGATCGTCCCGACTCCCGGCCGCGGTAAATCGTCGTTGTTGGTCGCTGTGTCAGTGACAGTCGCGCGTGCGACCGCATCGTCCAGCGTTCGCCGCATCGTCTCGGCGTCATTGTCGCCGCCGTTGTAGTGGTGGTGGTGTCGGTGGTGGTCATCGTCGTCGTCGTCGTCGTCGTCGTCGTGGTGGTCGTGGCCGTTGTCGTCGTGGTGGTCGTGGCCGTCGTCGTCGTGGTGGTCGTAGCCTTCGTCGTCGTGGTGGTCATGGCCGTCGTCGTCGTCGTCGTCGGCGCGTCGAGGAATCGGCGCGAGGACGCCGTCGAGTCGGTAAAATGGTCGCGCTTCACCGCGAGCTTTTCTAACCCCCCTGTCGCTATTTATCGCTCCCCCGCGAGAAACGCGGCTTGGTTAGGTTGCTCGAGGGTCCGCGCTGATCCTATGGCACCGGAACGCCGTCACGCGTATTCCCCGTGGTTGCCCGCGTTGACAATGTGACGTGCCGTTGGGGAGTTTACGATTTGGTTAACCTCTGTATTCACGTGCCTAAATTGTTTTATGGAATAGGTAAAACAATTATTTTTTAATGTTTTGCATAAAAATTTTTAATAAATTTTTATATTTTTCTCTTAAAAAACAATTATTAAAATGTATCCTATCATTTTTCAGGATTACATGTACGTATATGTATTGAAAATGCAGTGTGGCGGATAAACCCCGGGGGGGTGGCGGTTCAACCCCGGCATTTTTGAGATTTTAATTTTTGCACCGTTGTCGTTTTTGCTCTATACCGGTTAAACAAAGCGACGTAGATAAAAATTTCCTTAATAAATTTTGTAGCTAAAGGTTCACTCTTTACAGTGGTATACCATATTTAACTTCAATTATTTATTTTGTTGTTAAAAATCGGCTCCGAAAAAAAACTGGCGGTTTAGCCCCGGTCTCCCCTACATTAACATCAATTTTTAGATAACAACAAGAACTCTACAGCAATGGGCGATGGCGACAGCTTTTCCATTATTAAATGATAATTTCAGTTTTTCTGCCAGCTCTAGTTGGACCGATAGATTCAAACAGAAGTATAAAATTCGGCAAAGGAAAATAACCAGATACATAAGCAACAGAGATCACGCAACCTTGGAAGAAACTTTGGAGGCAGCAGAACGATTTCAAACACAAACGAGGGCAATTATGCCCGAATTTGATTGTAATTTCATTATTAATACGGATCAGACGGGATGTCAGTACCAAATTCCATATAATAGATCGCTTGCACCAAAAGGCTCAAAGACCGTCCTTATCAAAAAGAAAAGCTTGCATAATATTTCTCATTCGTATACTGCACAATACGCCATAACTGCATCGGGCAAAATGTTACCTGTGGTTTTCTTGTGCATGCAGGAATCGACAGGAAAATTTAGTTCGACGGTGCAAAAAAAAGTAGATACATTAATAAGCGAATATAAAAACGTTTTTGTTTCGTGTTCAAAGTCGGGCAAATTAACAAAACATATATATACCGACTATTTAAAATATTGTTTGTCTCCGTATGTTGTAGACAATAAATTTTTGTTATTGATAGACTCGTGGGGAGGTCAAACCGATTTAACGTTGTATGATGATATTTTCGAAGATGAAACAAATAGAGCATCGTGTACTGTTAAGGTGATTCCTCCGAAATGCACCCCTCTTTGTCAGCCGTGCGATGTATATTTTTATCGACAGGTAAAAAATTTTATAAAGCGATTGCAAAATTGTTCATTTTTATTACAACAGCAGCGAGAAATCGGTACTCGCGAGGACGCAATAAAAATACATTTGCTGCTGTTACATCAATTGAGCGCTCCCGTTTTTTAACCGATGCTTTTATATGCTTGGTACGCATCAAAATTAATAGAAGAGAGGCCAATATTTTTAAATATAAATGATATTTGTTTTCCCATAACAGTAGTAAAAAAATTGTGCATCTGCAAAAGTGTAGGTTTTATTCAATGTGCTCATTGTAAAAAGATATTATGTTTTGAATGTTTTTATGATAAATACCATCCTAAAACATGTAATCTGTCTCATTGTGAATCTGATTCCGAAGATGAATAATAAATTTTGATTATTAGAAATAAAATTTTTATGAGTTTTATACATAAAAACAGTCTAATTTTTTTTTTGGCTTCCTTTGTATACTTTCCTTTTTGTAGTATTAAATGTTTATTGCATAGTAAAACTTATAATTAAATAATTTACAATTACACGACTTTTATTGCAAAGAAAATAAATTAATTAAATAATTTGTAAATATAATAAATGTTGTAATTAAAACATATTAATTTCTCTGTTAAAATAATAAATGCTTGAGAGTTGGGTCGTATCGCTTTACCATGAATTAGTGGGAGGGTAGGACTACAACATATGTTAGACTCGCCGGAATCGGAGGGGGCCATGTTTGGTGTTCCCCTTGTTAGCCTTAAATATACAATTGTGATATTTTCTTTGAACCTCTCGGTATGTTTCCCGAAGTCTGGCTCTTGCAGTTTTATTTTTGCATTTTTGAAACTTTTTCCTGGCTTTATTTACTTCCTTACGAAGCAAAGTCAGTCCAGGCGTCCACCAAGGAACAGACTTGACATCTCTTTTTTGGCATAGCGACATTACACGCATCAACAATACTCCTCTCCAAAGCAAGAACCGCACTATCTACTGAGTCCCCATCTAAGTCGAGAGCCCCAGACCGTACACTGTCCTTTAATGCTTCGTCAAAAATGTCCCAATCTGCCTTGGCAATTAAAAACCGAGACGTTTCTTGTAAGGTTATAGTTGGTGCGCCTATCACCAGCTCAACGTAATCATATTATGGTCGCTACTAGCCAACCAATCAACTCTGACTCGCCAATTTTTAATACGCTGTACACATCACATAGTGGCGAGTGTAATATCTATATTAGAACTGCCGTGAATGTTTTGAAAAGTAGGAGGTTGATTTGCATCGTTAAGTATTGCTAAGTTGTGCTGCAGAACAAAATTCTCCAGTTCTTCACCTTTGAAGTCAAGACGTTCGCTATTCCAGAACGGGGAATTGGCATTTGCATCCATTCCGATAATCACCTTTTTACTCCGCAAGGCGACGATTATCTTACTGAGATGATTAATGTACGGTTCAATACTATCACGGAACTGGCAATAGACGCTCACCAAATACACCTCATCAATAGCAGTACTAATTTGTATATACACGAAATGCGTATTACAATACTGTTTTAGTTTTGTTATCGTAAGCCCCGCATTTCCGACAACAACTCCCGCCTGTATTTTTGTTATACTGGTCCACGGCACCCGACCACAGTCCTCCACGGTTTTAGCTTTAAGACCAAAATCGCAGATTCTCGGCTCATAGCAGTACGGCTCCTGCAGAAGTAGGAGATCAATGCGCTTTTCAGTTAATAGACATCTAAGTAGATAGATGACAGTGGGAATCTCGTTAATCCATTCATGCGCGTCACTAATTAGATGACGAGGCATTTGGCTATTTTACTTCACGCCCTTGGCGCGTCTTCCCGCTTCGGGGCAGTGCGGTTCCTGATAACAATGGGGCCTGGCCTGAGCGATCCTGCAGGTTAACGGTTGGATCGCTCCTCTGCGCAACAGGTTGCCCAGAACAACTTTGGATATGTAATCCAGCATAGCTTTCGTTCTTCCTATCTAAGTTAGATAGGACCCAACAACGCCCCCACTCCTTGTGACGTGACATTGTCGCGTCCACCGCGCAGACGGTAGCTCGGCCGAGGGGAAGGTCGGGGATGGCGCCTCGACTCGAGTAGGGGAGGGTCAATTGCGCTAATTATATTTTAAGTTAGATTTCATAGAAACAACAGGTGGTGCCGCAGCGTGGGATCGATGATGAAGGAGAGATGTAACGACTAATGTCGCAGCGAGGGACGGATGAGCACATGGGAAACGTTAGACGGAGTGGTTGGCCGACGGGCGGGCCACCAGGGCCCACCGCCGAGGAAGCGCATTGGAATGTCTCGCACGGCACGAGCCTGACCCCGCCGCAGCACAACCAAGGGTGCACCACCGCGACTGCAGCGCGGGTGGACGACCCAGACATTTCCTCCGACGGTACCGAGAGGCCGAGCGGCACAGCCATGGCCTGGCCAGCCGGGCTGGAAACGGCGATGGGCCCGCAGATATGACACCCCATTTGAATGGGCCGCGGAAAATGACGGACATCGTGAGCGGCGCCGCGAGTCAGGGCGGCACGCACGACCAATCGGCGGGGCGGAAAACTGCGAGCTTGGGGCGCGTGCGCGGGGGCCCAGCGTGGTCCCGCCGGACCGGCCACTCTTCACTGTCGAACCAGCCGCAGCCGAGGTAACATCCCCGAGAAAGTGCACCGACGCCGCCGAGCAGCAGCAAATTGTAAGATCTCCACTCCGGTACTGCCGCGATATTAAGGGCTCGATCTCGGCCACGGCCCCGTACGGTTGAATGCAATTATCGATTAGATTACCGTGTAGATCGATCCGATTAACCTCTACACGTGGCGACCGGCTCCCGTTACCGCGGATGCCGATTAGATTTGTCGTGGCATTTGGTTGAGATCGCGTGCGCGGGGCTGGCTGAGATCGTATCCGGAAAGTTTATTGGAAGGCCCTCCTCGGAAACTCTAACGCGGCCGACAGTCAATTCGCGTTTAATGTATCGTGTTGCGTATCTGTGAATCTGAATATTTGTCGCGTCTGGAAGCGTACCGTGAACGGTGCGTTTCGGGAAATATTGCGTTTATCGTGTAGTGTTGCGTATGTGAGAGCGTGGCGCGGACGGCGCGTTTCGGGAGATATTGCGTTTGGATATATTGCGTTGTCCTACCGAGAGCCTCGCGGATATTTTATGTCGCGTTGCGCGGGCAAGTATCGTCGCGCTTGCTCGAAAAAAAATCTCGCGAACGTGTTAATCGCGTTTATGGTATAGTGTTGCGTACTTGGGAGTATTTGTCGTGCGATTGGACGTATTGCGTTAGTGTTGCGTGTTTGCGAATGTTAATGAGATAATTGCGGTATTGTGTAGGGTTGCGTCTTTGCGAATATTAATTGAGACAGTCGCGATATTGCGTTCGCGTTATATCAGGAATAGCGTGTTGTGCCCGCTCGAAGGGGAGCTTCGCGGACATGATGCTATCACGTGCTCCGCGCGTGTACTAGCTGCCGGTTAGATTACCGCGTTTACTGACACTCTAATTCCACTTATATTCTGTCTATGATTTCTCTGAAATATACATTGTTATTCTTTAATCTGTGTCGATTGCACTACGCCCCCTCCTCACTCCTCCACAAAAGAACGTTACGCCCTGAGCCTCCGCCTGGGTGGCAGATATCGAGATCGAGTATAGAGTCATCGAACGTGGTGCGCGTAATCGCACCTGGCGCCTATTTGGAACGTTTTGTCGGGAAAAACTTATACGGGAAGTACTCTGGAGAAATCTGGTAGTTAATTTGCGGCAGCGCCCCTTCGGCTAGCGAGACCAAAGGAAAACGGGTCGCATCCTATTCATCCAGCTAACCCCAGCTCCTGAGAGTCCAACACTTTCTCGGCAGGGCACCGGAAATTCCGGTGGGGCCTCCCCGCCGCCCTCAGTACTCGTGTCGAGTCCAGCTCACCTGTAATGAGTTGCCGTCGCGAGTGCCGTGTCACTCACTACCATGTGTCGCATCAGCTGATCATTTAATAGGTATATGGTACATGGTGGCCCAAGATACCTATTTATTACCCTGACGGGAATTATGCCCGATAGCACTGATCGAGACCAGTCGAGAGCCCAGAGTGTGCACTCGTATCGCCTGAACCCCGTTCGCTACCCGGCAAGCCGGGTACCCGGCGAGCACCAACTTGAAGATGGGCAGACTTGAGGCTCTAAGATCTGGTTGCGCCTCCTTGCGAACGAGCAACTACAATAACTCCACAGGGCAGAGAGCCACAGCCACTCCCACCCTGAGTAACCACGACTCAGCGCCTCAAGAAAGTCATAGTTACTCCCGGCGTTTACCCGCGCTTGCTGTTAGAGCTAGCGCTAGAGCATAATGTGCCGATTAGAATATCGCGTGGTCATATTCCGACTGCAGGCGACGCCACCATCGACCGAGGCAAGCGCGGACCGGCAGCACAGTCCGAAAGCGCGGACCACACAGACACACGCTTCGAGAGCGCGAGAGTACGGTAAAACACAGCGAGCGTAACGGTTGCGCATCGACAAGCGCGGACAGTGTACAGGTTACATATCTCAGTAAAGGCGAAGATCAAGCCAGCAACGAGTTTTCTTTGCCCCTACGTAAAACCTCCACGCGATACGTGTCGGGTGGAACACTTGCTTGAATTTTTTCACGTTGACATTCAGAGCACTGGGCAGAAATCACATTGCGTCAACACCCGCGAGGACCATCGCAAGAAAGAAAGTAGTGCAAAAAATAAAAGACAGAAATGAGAGAAAGTTTACGGTTCAATGTCATAATTGTGGAAAGTATGGTTACAAGAGAGCCGACTACAGGAAACCTCAGCAGGATAAAGCTGAATCTGGAAGCGCGAATCTTCCCAGATAGCCAAATGCTGTGAGTTTGCTGTCATGTTGCCAACAATCGTTGATGCAACTAATTTTGACAAACTAGGGACAAGGTGAGACAGTATTATGTCTGTCGGGTTGAACTCACATGAATTCTAATTCTATTCACGGCAGAGCAACATGTTCACACGGATTTGTTATCCGTGAAGAGTTGATTTGTGACAGCAACTTGACGACAACTCGTTGTCGTTCACGATTAACAGCATATTTAATGCAATTTAAGGGCAATTTCCCAGGCAGCAGCCCATGGTAGCCATTCCCGAAAAATTAGAAAAATTTTAATACCGGTTTCAAGAGAATCGGTCCATTAATGAATGAGTAGTACGAGGTGTGATCAAAAAGTTCGTGCCATGAATTTTTTTCTGCCGACGTGGCAACACTGTAGGGTTCTATGTGGTTTGGCGTCTAAGGGGAAGTCTTACGAGTCATCAGTGCAAATTTGATCACAATCGAGTGCATACGTATTTTTCTGTGCCAGTATTTGTGAACGCAGTTTTTTTGCGCAGTCGAAATGGAACAACCCAAGAAACATATCGCAATCAAAATAACGCCATTTTAACGTTATGTTGACCAAATTTACATCATTTTTTGGTCAATATGATGTCAAAATAACGTAATTTTATAATTGCAATGTGTTCCTTGAGGAGATGTTTTATCCGAGTAAAAAACCAACATCAAATTTCTCGTGAAACTCGGTAAAAGCATTCGCTCAATTTAGCCCCTTGCAACTTTTTTTTGTTCCCTAAAGTTAAAACAATTATGCGGGGTGAACATTTTGGGGATGTGGAGAGCATTAAAACATCTCGCTTCATTTCGACCGCGCAAAAAACTGCGTTCACAAATACTGGCACAGAAAAATACGTATGCACTCGATTGTGACCAAATTTGCACTGATGACTCGTAAGGCTTTCCCTTGGACGCCAAACCACCATAGAAGCCTACAGTGTTGCCATGTCGGCAGAAAAAGTTCATTGCACGAACTTTTTGATCACACCTCGTATATATATATATAAAATATATATAAAAACAATAATATATCTAACTAGTTGGTTATCCGGGCTTCGCCCGGGCGTCGTTCTTCAAACGACTTCATTTGTGTTTCAATATCCTTATTGTGTATCCCGGGCGTTTTTTCGGGAATTTCGAGATTGCTCGCTCGCAATGTACACAGAACCTCGATTTTTCACTTAAAAAACGCCCTGAAAAACCAAGGGGTAAAATCGGTAATTGGTAAGTGAAACTCTCTAAATTTTTTGGAGTAAAATTTTTACTCTAATCATGGAGTTACTGACTAGTTCACTCCAATAGAGTGAATATTCACTCCAATAGTGAATTTATTCACTCTAAGGTAAAAAGTGAAAAGTTTCACTCTTATTTTTAAAGTGATTTGAGAAGTCATCACTCCAAACTTCACTCCAACTTGAAGTGAAATCGTTTTCCCGCTTCCCGCTTTCCGCGTGTTCAGTTGTTACGATGGGTGCGTTTAGGAGACACAGCCGTTGTTAAGTGAGCGCTCAGTGATTCTTTAATACGATTGATACTTACTTTTGATCTCCGGATCTAAGTATAAAAACCGATCGTAATAAAGAATCATTGAGCGCTCACTCAACGGTTGTGTCTTCTAAACGCACCCATCGTAACCTAAAAGTGAACACGCGCCTGTCACGCGGTTGTGTCTTCTAAATGCAGTCAATAGGACATCATAGTGAATAAACAATAATGAAGCCCTCTGAAGCTCTTGCCGTTTTTCGTATCGCAATTCGTCGGCTCGCGTAAAGATACACGGCGGTCTCGCGCTGTGCGTGACTTGGCGTAAGACACGGCGAGACACTACCGTGTCTCTTGATTTGTTGAGTTGTTTCAATAAACAGGGTGCTCCTGGAAGTGTACTTTTCACGCGCTCTTAATAAAGATATATTTTTCGTCTGAAGCATTTCTTTCTAGAATCACAAATAAAAAAGTTTTTAGGGGTGATCGATTAAAATGGGACACCCTGTATACGTGTATATATATATATATATATACGTCATATACGTATACAAGGTCATATAAATATATATATATATATATATATATATATATATATATATTATGACGTATGACCTTTTATTTTTTACAAATATACATATACGTGTATTTATATCCGTATGATATAGAGAATCGCAATAATAACATTAAATGTAATAATAGTTATAATATAGAACTATTGTCTCCTATTTTTGAAATTAATTAAATATGTATTGATTAAATACGTATTTATTATATTTAATGTAATTCTTGCAATTCTCTATATTAAGTGGATATAAATACACATATATATCGTATATATAGGGGAGACCGGGGCCTAACCGTCGCCGGGGTTGAACCGTCAAATCAAATATCTCGGAACCTGTATATTGTGCGAACTCGCTATTAACATTGTAAACGCTGCTTATGGTACCTATGTGACCAACGGAGTTTTGGCAGGTTACCTGCCGTGTTATGATTTTTACGAGGGCAAACGTGTTTTCGGAAGGTGAAAGTTACATTTTCTGCGCGTGGAAATTTTGTAATATCTGCAATAATATTTGCTCTCCAAATCTCGAGGTACGTGATTATAAAGAGTAATGCATGCTGAACACGAATCCAGTGTAGTTTTTTCATTATCGTTGATGTCTAATATTTCGTGGGCGATCAAACCTGAAACTTGTGTTTGGGGTTAATCCGTCAGTAAGCAGTCCGGGTGCATTTCCAAGGCATTTCCGGGCATTTCCAGGCTCACTGCATATGGAATATGGATGAGACGGGAATTACAACCGTTCAGACACCGAATAGAGTCATCGGACGTCGAGGAGTGAAACAAGTCGGGCGAGTGACTTCTGCGGAAAGAGGAACCCTCGTAACTATTTTTTAATAATGTTTCGCATAAAAATTTTAAATAAATTTTTATATTTTTCTCTTAAAAAACAATTATTAAGATGTATCATATCATTTTTCAGGATTAGATGTACGTATATGTATTGAAAATGCAGTGTGACGGTTAAACCCCGGCATTTTTGAGATTTCAATTTTTCCACCGTTGTCGTTTTTGCTCTATACCGGTTAAACAAAGCGACGTAGATAAAAATTTATGTTAGGATATATCGATGTAACTCGGCACATACAGTGTCCTCTCTCGTGTACACACATGTATTAGATATTAGAATCACGTGATACGGCGATGTCACGGACAAGGAGCTTGAGGAAGGAGTCAGTCGCTTACGAGACCTTCGCGCTGTACGAGTCGCTCAGAATAAAGTTTTGTTATTTGCATAACTCCGTGAATTCACTCATCCCACACGCAATCCTGTCAATTTCCTATATAAATTTTGTAGCTAAAAGTTCACTCTTTACAGTGGTATACCACATTTAACTAAAATTATTTATTTTCTTGTTAAAAATCGGCACCGAAAAAAAACTGACGGTTAGGCCCCGGTCTCCCCTACATATATATAACATTAACATAATGTTTTTTAAATCATGTTTAATAATTAAATTATTTATATTAAACCAATTAATAATTTTTTAAATAAGTAATTAACCTGACAATGAGACTAATTATTCCTTATCCACTAAATTATTAATTTTCAAATAAGTAATAATTCATTTTTTACAAACTATTAGTTATTTTAATAATAAAGAATTTATTTTTACTATACAAATTTTTACGTAATTAGAAATTTTTTTCTGACAAATTATTATTTTTTTTTTGTAATGCGTAATTCACTTTTACCTAATTATTATTAATTTTTACGTAATTAGTAATTTTTTGTGACTAATTACTAATTTGCTAATTCAATAAAACTTTAGGTAAATATGTATGTAGTATTACGGCTCTCTCTCCGATTTCTTTTCAAATTTTATGTATTTTGGGTAGTAAAAAATATTCTCAAAAGGAAAATTGTCGTTTTGTTTGTTTATAATTAATACTTAAAATATCACGATATCAGTAAGTAAAGAAATAATAATATGGATGTATATTTCATTTGTTACTATTAGATCATATGTTATTTACAACTTCATTCAAATATATATTTTAAAATTATCAATCTTTGTTAAAGCAGAGAATAATAGAAAGGCATAAATACAGAGTATTCTCTGCTTTAACCAAAAGCACAAACTGTTTTCTGCTTAAATTGTAATTCTTTTAATTTTATCCTAAAACATTTTTCGAATGGGCCATGTATTCACATTACCAATTACATCTTAAATTGCAAGCAAGGACTATTAATAATCTCAAAATCTCGGGTACTTGCAACTCGTGCGTTCGTGTAAAAGAGTCACGGCGGTTTCGCGCTGCGCGTGTACTTGGCGCGAGACACTACCGTGTCTCTTGATTTGTTCTACTGAATATAATATATCAATCAGATACTATATTGAAGTTTAAATAACATAATATAATATCTAATTAAAGTAAGAAGCGAAATATACTTATATCCATAAATTGTCATTTTAAATATCATTTCCTTACTTATTGACATTGTGATATTTTAAGTATTAATTAGAAACAAACGGAACATGAGCGACGATTTTGCTTCTCAGAATCTTTTTTACTACACAAAATGTATTACTAAAAAATAATTAACATACTTTGAAGAAATCTTTATTACGCGATAGTGCCTGTTACACGTGCATATAAATAAGATAGATTTTTCAGAAAAATAGTGCCTGTCAAACGTGCATAGATACAGATCACTCTTTCGTTCTCTTTAACTTTAGCAACTTTTACAAGACAGCATATACGTATGTACGTGTGCGATTTTAGATACACCTTCTTAGAGCTTAGAGCCTGTTCACACGAGGCGGTTTGGACGCGCGGTTGCGCTGCGCGCGTGGCTACGCGTTATCGCGATGCGAGGTGCGACAACGCGTGCATATGTGCGTATGCGAAACGGCGCGACGACGAACGTCTACGATACACTTTGTGGCATTTTAGATGCATAGGCACGCCGTCGCGCGTACGCCGTTTCGCGTACGCGCGTATGCGCGCGTTGTCGCACCTCGCCTCGCGACAGCGCGCGGCTCGTGCAAACGATAACGCGCGGCAGCAATCGCGCGGCAACCGCGCAGCAGAAACGCCTCGTGTGAACAGGCTCTAAAGATCTCTTCGGTATCAGCTCTCTGCCGTCAATATATATTTCACTATCTA
Organism: Temnothorax nylanderi; assembly: GCF_030848795.1. NCBI lineage: Eukaryota > Metazoa > Arthropoda > Insecta > Hymenoptera > Formicidae > Temnothorax > Temnothorax nylanderi. Next base: position 92,070 of record NW_027249429.1, read on the forward strand.
TCACGCGGCGACGGTCACGACCGTCACTATTTCTAGGTTATAACTGACTGACAGCGCGCTGAACGCACTGACTGCACTGAGCGCAGTACGCACACGTACATATATCGATATATCGACTCGAATGGATTTACTCGCTGGGTCGATAATAAATATAGCCATACTAGCGCCGCATGAAAAATGAATCGAAAATATGAACCGGACAAGATTTCTTGGGCGATGACGTTTCTTAATCTTAAATTTCCAGAATTTGGACTTTGCATCGCAATATCTCCGCTCGTAGGACATATAGGGGAAAAACAAAAACAGTTTTATTATATAATTCAAACCCAAGCTATCGATCAAGCCTACTTAGAACTTCATCCGTTCACTCGTTATTGAGATCTCAAAATCTCAGGTACTTGCAACTCATGCGTTTGCGTAAAAGAGTCACGGCGGTCTCGCGCTGCGCGTGTACTTGGCGCGAGACACTACCATGTCTCTTGATATACGGAGCGAGCCTGCAAGAGCATAATCGGAGACTCATAGAAGTCTTAAGCCAAATCTACAATGTGTTCTTTGTGCTTCCTGTTTTCTGCTCTTAACTTCTTTGCGACTATCTCGTATTTCGCAATTCCGTCGCGTAACGTGATGTTTCTTGTTTCTTCTGAAGTTCGTCAATTTTTATCTTGGGCGACAGAAAACAAAAAACATCGCGTTACGCGACGGAATTGCGAAATACGAGATAGTCGCAAAGAGGTTAAGAGCAGAATACAGGAAGCAAAGAACACATTGTAGATTTGGCTTTACGGAGGTTACGAAAAAATAATCTCAAGTTACAACCAGATAAGTGTGAATTTCTGCGGAAAGAGGTAACATATCTCGATCATATAATTATGGAGAATGAAATTTCACCAGACCCAGCTAAGCTAGAAAAAATTTTCCGACGCCTACAAAAGTAAAGGACGTACAGGCATTCATAGGATTGGCCAAATACTATAGATGATTTATCGAGGGATTCTCCGGCGGATTCTCCGAGGGAAAATCGCCAAACCACTGACTAAGCTAACAAAGAAAGAGAATAAATTTGAATGGACACAAGAGCAACAGCATGGTTTTAATGTTCTAAAAAAAAAATTAACTACCGCTCCTGTACTGAAGTACCCCGATTTTACACAAGAATTTATTGTATCGACTGATGCTTCCGACCACGCAATCGGAGCAATATTATCGCAAGGAAAGATAGGTCAGGATCAACCGATAGCTTATGCCAGTCGCATACTATCGCGAGCAGAACAAAACTATAACACCACCGAGAAGGAATTATTAGCCATAGTATGGGCAGTTAAATATTTTCGACCATATTTATATGGAACCAAGTTTACTATCATAACCAATCATAATTTAATTTTAATTTTAATTTAATTTAATTTAATTTAATTTAATTTATTGCAATGCTTAGTGGGGATACAGTCGTAGAGAGTATAAATAAATAAAGAGAGCACGCAAATGGTGAGACATCAACACGCGTTGTTTCTAAGCCTACCAGTGGAGAACAATGTTATAATGTAAAATAGACATACAAAGTGGTGGATTCGCTCACGAGAATAAAATTTTAAACTTATATACTAAACTTATATACTAGACGCGTAACATACAACTCGCACACAGATGCGCACGTGTGCGCGTTAGTAGACACGACATCGTGCAAGCAAATTAGTGATGCGCAGGTTGAGATGCATTTCTGGTAGGAAGTGCAGTCGACAAAATGAAGGCGGACGTAGCTGTACGAAAAGAAGACAAAGAGGATAAGGATCTTATGGTAGAGGGAAGGTCATTGAAATATTTGACTGCACAGTAAGAGAAGGAAGCGCGAAACTTGGCAGAGTGATGCGATGGAAAGGAAAGAAGGTCAGGATAACGAGTATTTGGGGCGTTATTGGTATGGAGCTCGGAATTCAGATAAATCTCTCGTATGGTTGTTTAACGTAACAGATCCTGGATCACGCCTAATGCGATGGAGACTGAAACTTGAAGAATATGATTATGTAATTGTACACAAAGCCGGACAAGCTAACAGAAACGCTGACGCATTAAGTCGGCACGTGGCTAACATAACTACTGGCAAGGAAGATGAGACCAACGACACCGAACGAAGATATAGCGAGGAAGAAAAACGACGCATATTATATAAGTACTATGATGCGCCCCTAGGAGGACACCAGGAGGTAGAACGAACAATAAATCGAATTCGATTAACACACAATTGGCGAAATATAACTAAAGATGTAGAAGAATACATAGCAAAATGCGAATTATGTAAAAAAAATAAATTAACGCGAAGAAATAAAGCGCCTTTGGTAGTAACAGATACCGCGAATGAACCATTTAAGAAATGCGCGTTAGATATCGTAGAACCGTTGACAATTACTAATAAAGTATATATTAGGAAACAGGTATATAATAACGTTTCAAGATAACTTGACAAAATTTAGCAAAGCAATTCCGATCCCGAATCAAGAAGCTGCAACAATTGCAAAAGAATTCGTTACAAAATTAATATTCGAATACGGAATTCTGGAAAAAGTTCTAACAAATCAAAGAACTAATTTTTTAAGCGAGTTATTTAAGAATATCTGCAAACTATTAAAAATCGCGAAAATACCAGACAACGGCCTATCAGAAAGCAATGGCGCACTAGAAAGATCTCACCGCACATCAGCGGAGTATCTTCACCACTATATTAATGCAGAACAAACGGACTGGGACGAGTGGATTCCCTATGCAATGTTCGCATATAATACCACCCCGCACACGGCATCAGGATTTACGCCGTTCGAACAAATATACGGGTATCGGGCGACACTGCCTACAGCCCTATCACAACCTCCAAGGCCTACGTACACATACGATGACTACGCGCAGGAATTAAGGGAAAGACTACGCGCCACCCTCTCGTCTCTCCTGTCCCTGCCCCCTCCTCCTCCAACTTCTCATAGTAACCTCCAAGAGTATCCTTACTATCTTCCGTCAACTCTCTCCAAACTACGCCGTTCTCAACTCCTCCTCCACTTCCTCAACCTCTTCTAGGCCTCCTCCATCGGCTCCACCACACTACTTCTTTTCCCGGTCCTTATCTCCTCTCACAGCCCTTTATTCTCTTTTCTTAGACTCCGGGCTAACCGTCCGCTTCCACTCCCTCTTTCCCCTCGGAGAGACGAGAGGGTGTGAAAAGGAAGCGAGGACACGGAGCAGGGCAGACGGTCGGAGTGGTGACGCGTGGCACGCTGATTGGTCCGGTGGCGGGAAGGAGTCACGACGAAAGTGGGCCCCGGGTGGCGGTCCGGGCCGGCGCGGGGTGTTGGCTGCTCCAAAAGAGTATGTTGGCACCACTGCGGGGCGGCGGGACGCGCGCTCGGGGTTGGCGCACGGTACGGGTTGGCAAGGTGGAGAGAGCAGATACCAACGACGACGGAGGAGATGGCGTGAGAAGCGAGTCGGGCGAAAGAATAGGGTGGATGCGCAACGCGCGTCACCACGGCAGCGATTGAGAGATCGATTGATCGAGAGAAGGTGGTCGATGGCGGGGTGAGTGCGAGGCAAACGCACGTGGCACGTAGTGAAGCGTGGAGCGAAGTTGAGTGACGAAGACGTAGAAAAGCCGAAAGGAAGTATCGAAGGAGAGTAAAGTAAAATGAGAAGAAAAGGAGGGAGGAAGTAGGGAAGGCAAAGGGTGAATAATAGAGGAGGAGAAAGGGGAAGAAGGACGAGAGAGCGGACGGAAAGCGGAAGCGGAGAGTGGAGGGACGAGATAAGAAGAGACAAGGCGAGGCAGGAGCGGGGAAGAGAGTCGGAGAGGAGACAGGTGTGAAGGAAGTAGAGGAGGCAGATAGAACGAGAAAGGAAAGGTAAAAAGGATAGAAGTTGAGAAAAGTTTACTTGTAGGAGGAGGAGAGTAGGGGAGAAGGAGGAGATAGGCAGGGGTTACACACATACACGCACTCGCACGGAGGGTAGAGGAGAAGTAGAGAGGAGGAGAGAGGGGAGGTTAAGAGATAAGAGACATGAGCTGAGGAAAGTTTGCTTGTAGGAGTAGGAGAAAAACGAAGAGAGACGGAGGAGCGGACGGAAAGCGGAGGCAAAGAGCGGAGAGACGAGACGGGAAGGTTGACGAGGTAAAGCAGGAGCAGGGAAGAGAGACGGAGAGGAAGCGTGGTCAGGTCGGAACGTGAAGGTTGTGCAGAGAAGGCAAAAGAGGAGAGGGCGAAAGGAAGAAAAGTTAGGGTGAGGAATAGGAGGATATGGATAGAGGACGAAGAGTGGAGGTGGAACGAGGAGAGAAAGAAATGGGAGAAAGAGTAGGCTAGGAATGGGAGGAAGGGAAGAGTGTAGGGAGAGAGATGGAAAAGATCAGGGGCGAGGAAGGAAGGGGGGGGAGTAAGAATGTATGATGCCGCATGGTCAGGTCGGGATAGGAAGCGCTAGAGATTTTATTGGACTTCCGTTTACAGTGCCATCGTGAGAGAGGAAGAAGAGATAGGTGAGTAGGGGAAGGGAAGGGTGCAGCGAGGGAGAGGGAAAGGATAAGGGACGAGAAAGGGAGGGAGGGAACAAGAATATATAAGGCCGCATATGGCCAGGTCGGGATAGGAAGCACGAGTGTTATGTACAGGGTTGGGTACGTCCCTTCAAAACGCCAATGTGTATGATTGTTGGTAGAGGATGTAAGAAAAGACTGTACAGGGTTGGGTACGTCCCTTCAAAACGCCCTTTTAAACCCCTTAAATAATAAAGTATCATTATCTATCTATCTACGCGCCACCCAGCATATTGCAAGAGAGCACCTCAAAGAAGAAAAATTGAAAGCAAAGGGCAACTACGACAAGAAGACGAGAAGGTAGGAGATAAAGTCCTCTTATACGACGAGACTGTTTGGGGACGTTCGAAAAAACTAGACTCATGGGTAAGACCCTACACAATTATTGAAAAAAATTCGGATGTTAACTATACAATTAAGATGAGGAGAAAAACTCTACACGTCCACATGAACCAATTAAAAGCGTTTGTAGAAAATTAAACCGCAGAAGGAAAGAAAAGTAGAGGAACATAGGAGGAAATAGAAAAACATTTTTTTTACCTTATACTGAAGGACGACGGAAATCATAGCAACCCGTGCGGACCCGCGCAAGGATTTCCTGTTGAAAATCCCACAGGAGTTGCGCCAACTGATTCACACCTCGTCCTCGAGCAGTAGCGCGAAACGGAGTGTCCTCCCGCTGACCACCTCGGGCCAGAGGATTCAGAGGAGCCTGGTCCCGACCAGCCTCTAACGCCTCGGTAACTAACAACAAACGGGATTGCGGATCTTGCCACTCACTTAGATCTAGCCCGACGTTAGGAGCCATAGAAAATGGCACACCACACACGTAAACGGATCTCGAAACAAAAATCCGAAATAAACCGCACTCAGTGACGGACTGAGAAGAACTGTAGTGGACAAAGCCGCCAGGTAGAAAAGTACGAGACAGCGAAAAGAAATCGCTGAGAGCTTAGTTGCATTCATCGAAAAATATGAATATAGCAACACAAAAGAAGCCAAAATAAAATAGGGGAGACCGGGGCTAAACCGCCAGCGGGGTTGAACCGCCAAATCAAATATCTCGGAACCTGTATATTGTGCGAACTCGCTATTAACATTGTAAACGCTGCTTATGGTACCCATGTGACCAACGGAGTTTCGGCAGGTTACCTGCCGTGTTATGATTTTTACGAGGGCAAACGTGTTTTCGGAAGGTGAAAGTTACATTTTCTGCGCGTGGAAATATTGTAATATCTGCAATAATATTTGCTCTCCAAATCTCGCGGTACGTGATTATAAAGAGTAATGCATGCTGAACACGAATCCAGTGTAGTTTTTTCATTATCGTTGATGTCTAATATTTCGTGGGCGATCAAACCTGAAACTTATGTTTGGGACTTATCCGCCAGTAAGCACCCGGGGTTGGTCCGCCAGTCTCGTCACTGTGGCGCGCCGGGCGCACGACTTCAGCTCACGGCGATTTCAGGTTAGGTTTCCCTTGAGCGTGATTCTGTCTTCCCTTGCACGTGCGTCAGTTTGTGTAGGAGGGAAATGGTACGCACGTATCGTCGCAAAACGGGTGTTTTTGGGTGTTTTGGCCGACCGAAAAGATGGTGGACCGTTGTTTTCGAGATCGCTTACGCTCACGGCACGTCGGCGAGGTACGGCGAGGCACGGCACGGCTCTGAGATCCCGCGATTTCCGCGCGAGAGTTGACATGCCGCGCGCGCTGTAGATCGTCCCGACTCCCGGCCGCGGTAAATCGTCGTTGTTGGTCGTTGTGTCAGTGACAGTCGCGCGTGCGACCGCATCGTCCAGCGTTCGCCGCATCGTCTCGGCGTCATTGTCGCCGCCGTTGTAGTGGTGGTGGTGTCGGTGGTGGTCATCGTCGTCGTCGTCGTCGTCGTCGTCGTGGTGGTCGTGGCCGTTGTCGTCGTGGTGGTCGTGGCCGTCGTCGTCGTGGTGGTCGTGGCCGTCGTCGTCGTGGTGGTCATGGCCGTCGTCGTCGTCGTCGTCGTCGGCGCGTCGAGGAATCGGCGCGAGGACGCCGTCGAGTCGGTAAAATGGTCGCGCTCCACCGCGAGCTTTTCTAACCCCCCTGTCGCTATTTATCGCTCCCCCGCGAGAAACGCGGCTTGGTTAGGTTGCTCGAGGGTCCGCGCTGATCCTATGGCACCGGAACGCCGTCACGCGTATTCCCCGTGGTTGCCCGCGTTGACAATGTGACGTGCCGTTGGGGAGTTTACGATTTGGTTAACCTCTGTATTCACGTGCCTAAATTGTTTTATGGAATAAGTAAAACAATTATTTTTTAATGTTTTGCATAAAAATTTTTAATAAATTTTTATATTTTTCTCTTAAAAAACAATTATTAAAATGTATCCTATCATTTTTCAGGATTACATGTAAGTATATGTATTGAAAATGCAGTGTGGCGGATAAACCCCGGGGGGGTGGCGGTTCAACCCCGGCATTTTTGAGATTTCAATTTTTGCACCGTTGTCGTTTTTGCTCTATACCGGTTAAACAAAGCGACGTAGATAAAAATTTCCTTAATAAATTTTGTAGCTAAAGGTTCACTCTTTACAGTGGTATACCACATTTAACTTCAATTATTTATTTTGTTGTTAAAAATCGGCTCCGAAAAAAAACTGGCGGTTTAGCCCCGGTCTCCCCTACTAGGAAATGCTTTTTATTACAGGATGCTAATGGCATGGAGCACCTGTACGAAGACCGAACCTGATATCCGTGAATCGTTTGAGGTGAAAAAATTCACACACAAACCGGGTATATACTTCGAAAAAAATCAGAGTAATGAACCAGGTCGAGTCAGCATGGAAAATGGTAATCAAACTGGACATCATAGCTATGGACCACCGATACCAACAACTACAAAATTACATGACACAAACCAAAGCGCTGTGCTATGATAAACCGTTAGAAGAAGACATGAGGCAAACCTGTCAAACCTTGCTTCAAATAATAGAAAAAGATAACGAGCAAGTAACAATGGTATTAAAACGATTGAAAATCGCGTACCAAAACCCAAGGAAAACACGAAGAGGATTAATCAATGGTTTAGGAACGATAGCTAAAACATTATTTGGAACAATGAATGCTGATGATGAAATAATTATAAAGGAACAATTAAAGATAATGCAAGGAAACCAGCAAACATTACAACACGCCGTGACAAATCAAATAAAGTTATTAAATGCAACTATTGCGTACGTGGATGATATGGAAAAGGTTCTACAAAAAAATAAAAACCGATTTCTAAATATCACAGAAAGGATGAGAGAAAATTAGCGCTTACTGTGACGGCACAAATATATACACTATTATACAATTCCCACTGATCACATATCCAACGTACGAAATAATAAAAGCGATATCTTTACTTATACATAAAAGCGAAGATATATTTGTATTTGTAGAAATAAATCAACAAATTATAGCGATAGATACCGATAGCCGAACATATTGTACAATTGCGGAAAACGAATTAAATAAATGTATTAAGGATGACAATTCATATGTATGCGAGCGAAACCACCCCGTTCACCAGGTAGATAATAATGCGTTATGCGAAGTACAAGCGTATGTAGCTATAGATACACATTTAAATCATTGCAGTATTCGAAGCATACACGCCAACACAACGATATGGATAGCATTAAGTATTCCGAACTCATGGCTATATTCCACTCAAACTAAACAAGCTATAGAAATAACGTGTAGAAACGAAGCGATGCAAAAGATAGAAATCGAATGGACAGGTCAAATAACGCTAAGAGACAAATGTAAGATAGTAACTCCTGACATGACGGCAAGAACAAACACACGCGAAAGAACGACGTACACACAGACACACCTGCTCGATTATAACGTAACATTCAGACATACTATTAAGTAAATTACACAAATTTACTGGTATAATGAATATATTTACGGAACGCAGATACAAGCGGTTTGCGACAAGGCAAGGCGGAAACGAACTGAGACTATATAAAAACTAAGATGTGTACCATCTGTAAAGAGTGCAGTATAGACTAGGGACATTATCTTACTAGTAGAAGTATTAACCAATTAGAATCTTACAAAAAAATAGGCCAATAAAAATACTTCTAACACTCCCACTATTTTGATGCCTATTTAAAAAAAATAACTCAAAAATATCTACTAACTATCACATAAGATCTCTTAAAACTAATAGAGATTACATACTAAAATGTAAATCTTTTATGAACAAAAAACGCAAATATTAGACTTTAAATAACACACAAAAAACTTATTGATACTAAGTTTATACGCTTATTTGTTTCTTATGTTGAGAAGAGAGCGAATATTCTGAAAAACAATTTTGGGCAAAGCCTTTGTAAATATATCTGCTAATTGCTCTGTTGTTGGAATATATTTAACATCTATCACGTTACTCTCATACTTCTCTCTTATAAAATGATAAGCAACGTCTATATGTTTAGATCGTTTATGAAAAACTGGATTCTGTATTAATTTAATAGTACTTTGATTGTCAATATGCAGTGTAGTCGCGTTGGTCTGTCCTTCTCCAATTTCTAGTAGTAGTTGTTTTAACCACACTGCTTCTCTGGTGGCATTTGATGCTGCCACATACTCCGCTTCCGTTGTGGATAAGGATACGGACTTCTGTCGTTGACATGCCCAGGTGATTGGGCCTCCACACATTAGGAAAACATATCCTGTTGTTGAACGTCTGGTCTCTCGGTCGTTGGCATAGTCGGCATCAGAGTATCCGACTAGTCTTTCATCCTTATTATCCTTACTGTATAAGATCCCAAAATCACGTGTTTCTTTCAGATATCTTATAATGCATTTTAAGGCTTTCCAGTGATTTCTATTGTAATTGGTTTGAAACCGACTAAGGAGATTCGTCGCAAACATGATATCCGGTCTTGTAGTTAAAGCTGCAAACATAAGCGATCCAATCGCCTCTCTGTAGGGAAATTTTTCTTTGAGATCATCTTTTTCTGTTTCCAAATTACAAGTTAATATCACGTGCTGCGACGCTACACCAGCATCGCTAATGCTATTGCGGACGAATTAACGATTAACACTAATATGTACAGCTATGTACAGGGGGCGAGCGCCAAACATACCCGCCCACCAAAATACGCGGTATTTTCCTTAAACCGGGGCAGTCGCCGGTGGAACAGGGCCCGTTGGCAAGGGGCACAATTTCACCAAGGGACGCACCAGAGAGCCATCCGCCACCCGCACCGTGGCGACGCGCGGAACGCCATCGTTACCTGGATGTAGCGCCTCCACGCGTCCGCGCCTCCAACGTAAGGGCGACAAGTTGGCGTCCTTGATGAGGACCAGCGAGCCAACGACGATCTGATTAACAGAGGTCCACCACTTGGGACGCTGTTGTAGAGTAGTGAGATACTCCTGGTGCCAGCGTTTCCAGAAATCTTGGTGGATTCGTTGAACGAGCTGCCATCGACTCAAGCAAGTAATCGGCAGCGAAGTCACGTCGTGCGTGGGAACGGATACCAGGGGCTCCATCGTGAGGAAATGTCCCGGGGATAGGACTTCGAGATCCGAAGGATCGGTGCTCACAGGGCAGAGTGGTCGGAAATTCAAAACGGCCTCGATTTGTGCGAGAACGGTAGTAAACTCCTCGATCGACAGGACTTGATCCCCCACCACCCGTCGCAGGTGAGTCTTGAATGATTTAACGCCCGACTCCCAGAGGCCCCCGAAGTGGGGTGCGGAGGGAGGATTAAATGTCCATTTTATTTTCTCCCGCTCCGCCGCAAGGCTCATGTGAGTTTCAAGTTCGCGCGCAGCCCCTACGAAATTGGTGCCGCAGTCACTGTAAAGGAGTGAGCAGCGTCCGCGTCGTGCCACGAACGCAGTTCGAGTCCGCAGTGAGAGCCACCGGTTCGGCGCGAAATCTAATCAAGATCGCGAGTAAGTCTTGTTGTAATTTCGGACCGCTAAGTAACGTGTCGTTCAACGATAGCCCGTTCGCGCATCGCGACAAGGCGTTGAACACTACCCGTAATTTGGTGGTAGTGCTATCGAGTTTGTACACGCCGTGGTGAGGCAAATAATAAATATGACCATCCGACGGGAATGGATCACGAATTACTTCCATATGACCGCTATCGAGATAGTCTTGCATGAATTTATTGTAACCGATTCTAAACTCGGGGTTCGATTTGAAACGACGTTCAAGTGCGCGGAGACGACTAACAGCTATAGAACGCGAGTCGACGAATGTAGGAGGATCCGACGCGAATGGATACGAAACCACGAAACGACCCGAGTGGTCACGATATGTGGTCTTGGCGAAGATCTCTTTGCAACGCCGATCTTCTTCTGAACAAGGAGCGTGTTCCGACACCTCCTCTAATGGCCAAAGGTTGCTCACGGATCTCTCGATCGACTCGAGGGTGGTAGCGAACGAGCGCAGGGGTGCCGATTGCACCGTTGAGGATACCGCACTTGTCAGTACCCAACCGAAAATTGTATTGAAAGCGTCAGGTTCTCCCTTCCTTCCCTTACGGCGGCCGTCGCGCAACACAGATACAAACGATTCAGCTCCCAAAAGAATGTCAATATTACCGGGCACACAATATTCGGGATCCGCGAGCGGCAATCCTTTCAAATGATTCCACGACCGGACTTCGACTTTATCATTAGGCAACGGCGAAGTTATACGCGAGAGGACCGTAGCCTCAATGGAGAAACGAGTATCGTCCCGACCGCGCGCACGAATTACAAAGGAGGTGAGGCCCCTCGTTGTAGCCGCCTTAGTCTCGTTTACAGCGAATACGGTCGCACTGTGCTTGGTGCGCCTCTCTGAAGGCAGCCTTCTGTAATGAAATTGGCCTGGCTCGCGTTATCCAACAATACGCGAACGGGTAACGCGTTGCCGTAGGCGTCTATCACCTCAGCTCGGACGGTGGAAAGCAGGACGACCCGATTGGCTAGACTAGCCATGGTGACGATTGGTTTGTCCTCCGATTGAGGAGCGTTCGCGGAGTCCGGAATGACCGGAGGCGCGGTCACGGATGCGGGCGTAGAATCAGAATTAGCACTCTGATCAAAATGTAAGAGCGTATGATGTTTCACGCCGCAGGTTCTACACGTCCACGTGGAAGGACAATTGTTCATGCCATGCCCCGGTCGCAGGCAATTGAGGCACAATTTCGAATCACGAGCCGTCGACTGTCTTTCCCTCGGCGAGAGTTTGAGAAATCGCGGGCACTTCGATATATAGTGCTGTTCCTTGCACACCGGGCAATCGGCCGTGTGCGTTACAAATGACGAGACCGACGCAGACTTGGATTTGTTCGACGAGGTGGACGGACCCGCGATGGCCTCGAAAACCTTACAGTGCTCCGAAAGAAACTTCGTGAGTTGATTGTATCGCGGTATCTCCTCAGTCCTATGCGCTAATTTGAATTTTTCCCGAAGAGAGCGGGGAAGCTTGTCTAACAAAAATTTCAGAAGAAAATCCCACGAATCCGTCGGGAATTTCATCAAGGAGAGCGCGCGCGTATTCTCGGAGAACGCATCTAACAGGTTGCGGAGGGCCTCGGCCGATTCTGTCTTCAATGGGTTTGAGTCGAGCATTGAATTTAAATGATAGTTCGCGAGCTTTCTTTTATTCCTATATCGAGAGAGTAGGGAGTCGTAAGCGATCATATACTGATCCGAGGAAAACGGCAAGTTTTTAATTACGTTGAGGGCTTCCCCCTTTAACGAGGCCAGCAGGTATTGATACTTTTCTATCGCGGAGAGCTGCCGGTTCTCGTGAATCGACGTATTGTACAGGGCGATGAAGGACGGCTACAGCGAGAGGTCACCCGAGAATTGCCCTCAGCGCGATCTTAGGCAATTTGACAGCCGAACTATGGCCCGCGTCTGAGCGTTTCCGTGCGGTTCGCCGGTGATAAGGTGATACCGGCTCTTTACGGCATAGTGCATTTTGTCGAATTCGGCTCTAATCACGTCCTCGGCCTCGAAATCCGCGGTTTCCTGACTGATTTTCAGGTGAGCGTTCTCGAAATCCTCCGCGAGTTTTGCCACGCTCGGATAGCGGGCGAGAAAATTCGCGCGGATCGCCGTGTCGGTCGCGGCTTGCAAGGAGAGATCGTGAATCTCTCGTATCCGCCTAATGCACAATTCGCGACGAGCTTCGGCGTTCTTAGGCATGGTGCGAATAAACGATAAGAAATAGATATATGACTATTTTCCCGCGAGGAGGCAGAGAGGAAGAGAGTGATTCAGCAAACAATTATTATAGCAGAGTATATACGAAGTCAGAACGGTCGAAGGACAGCGAAATATAATCTCGAGTCGACGGCAGCTCTAAACGATCCACAATATAGTCGAAAAAAACGAGACACAAAGACTCTGAGTTCGACCGACAGAAAAACTGAGGCAAAACAATAACGTCCGCTCGCCAAGGTGACGAGTAACGGATGGCTCCGTTCGAAATATCGGAGCAATGACACGGTGGAATATTCGCGAAAGAATATTCCTTAATTCTAACGTAATAAATCGTATCGTGCACTCGAGCGACAATGACGATTTGATTGCACAATTAATTTGACGGCAAGAGCGATCAGCGATAATGGCGGGCAAGGCTCCACACGTGTATTCTCGTCGCGAGCGGTTGCGAGCGAGGGATATCGAGGCGGGCGAGCTAGGCCGATTAATACGTAGATACACGAGCGCGAGCGAATTAATTTAACGATAGCGATCCGCTATAAGGGATGCTTGATATCGAATTTACGAGGTATTCTAGCGAAAGGTCGGCGGTATTCACTAACGCGACGATCCGGCTCGAAGGACCAATGCTCGGGGGGCGGTAGAGCGATCCCCGGATTGGCGATTGAACGTGACTCGAAGGACCAGCGGGGGTGTGTCTCGGTCCCCGCAACGCGAATGAACGATAAAATACGTGCAGCGAGTAGTATGCAAGCAAAAGCGACTCACCGTTTCGTTGCCCGGTGCCCTCTCGGGTGTGTACTCGAGTCGTCCGTCTCCCGTAGGCTGACAAACCCTCCGTGATAGCGGGAAGATGTACGGCAGGCAAGAAAGGCACGCAGAAGAGGCAGGCAAGCAAAATGCACATAACAGTGGCAAGCAGAGCGAGGCACGGCACGCGGTGCTCGGTGAATCGGTTCCAGTACAGACTTGATCACGTCCAAAAGTGTGTTGACTTGACGACTTCCGAAACGAGAGAGTCGTGTTAATCGGACGACTTCCGAAGGGAGAGTGTTTGCTCGCGTCGCGCTCCTGTTGAGAACCGGCGCGAGCGAGTATTTGTTCCAATAATTGGGGATGCCACCCGCGGGCGGGCAGCACGAGTCGGGTGAGTCGCGCGAATATTGACTTAGATCGCGATCCACCAACGTTTCGCGAGAGTCACCAACGCGGGATCTATTTATCGACGGCGCGACTTTACCGTCGAATCACGAACACGACAAATTACTGTAACGCGAATGATCGCTAATGCTATAGCGGACGAATTAACGATTAACACTAATATGTACAGCTACGTACAGGGGGCCAGCGCCAAACAGCATCATTTATCCTTGTTATTCATCGAGTGTTAAACAAGGATAAATGATGCATTATGCGCATCATGCGTGAAACGGAAAATACCCTAAGGGTCGGTCTACAATCAGTCGTATGTCGGAGGGTATTTTCCGTTTCACGCACGATGCGCATAATGCATTATTTATCCTTGTTGTTCATCGAGTGCAAGAAACAGCATAATGAGTAAATACCGTTAATTTTTTGTATATACTTGTGCAAAAACTTTTATAAACATTCCAGCAAACACCAAATATAATTGATATATAACCTGGGAGTAACAGATTATATAACAGGTGTTATACTGAAGTAGCATAACAGTTATATAACTTTACATTATTACTATAATATAACTAGGTTATAAAACTATTATGTTGCTCCGTTATTTATATGTTATAATAAATGCACATTAATACAACTGTAATATATGCGTGTTATACAACAACGGTTGCGTTGATATTATATAAATATTATATAACATAATTTCAATTACCGCCGGAATTATATAACCTCGATAGCATACACCATAGTCGCCATAGCGGCGCACGCAAGTTCGCGGTCTCTCGCCGCTTCTGCTAGTGCCATCGTGCCACGATCGTGACGATACATTAGAAGACCGCGCCCGTCCGTGGGAAATCGTGAACCGCGTTCGCGAGGTCTCGTGTGCGCGACGGCCCGTCGCTCGTGAAAGGACGCGACGCCGGCGAGAGACGGTCGAGGACGTGCCTTTGATTCGCCCTCGTACGAGAGATAGCTTGATCGAGCTATTATAAGTTAGAACACGTTGTGCACATTAGGAGATATTTTCCGTTTCACGCACGATGCGCATAATTTATTATTTATCCTTATGCGCATAATGCATTATTTATCCTTGTTATTCATCGAGTGTTAATAAACAATTGGATAAATGATGCATTATGCGCATCATGCGTGAAACGGAAAATATCCTAAGGATCGGTCTACAATCAGTCGTACAGTCGTATGTCGGAGGGTATTTTCCGTTTCACGCACGATGCGCATAATGCATCATTTATCATTGTTTATTAACACTCGATAAATAACAAGGATAAATTATGCATTATGCGCATCGTGCGTGAAACGGAAAATATCCTCCGACATACGACTGATTGTAGACCGGCCCTAAGTCTCTTTCCGCTTCCGCAGCTTCCGCTAGTGCCATCGTGCAACGATCGCGACGATATACATTTGGAACTTTTGGAAGACCGCGCCCGTCCGTGGGAGATCGTGATCGTGAACCGCGTTCGCGGGTGTCTCGTGCGTGCGACGGCCCGTCGCTCGTGAAAGGACGCGACGACGACGAGAGACGATAAGTACGATAATCCGCGGTGAGATTCCAATACATCTTTAAACAAACTCTTTCGCTGATTGTCGCGTGCTTTGAACTTTTTCGCAGAAAATTAGTGTCTGCTGAACAACAAATGTAATATTCAATTAAGTAGTGCTGCGGGATCGCCGGCGCCGGATGCAAGTTTATTGCCTGTCTTTTTTTATCGGGAGATTTGAAAAATTACGACGATATCAAATTGTTTAGTCTGGAAAACAGACGGAGGATTCCCTCCGTCATCGATGGGGAAATTACAAATCCATAAAGGAGAGCTGCCGTTTATGTATACACAAGAGTCTGATGTAATTTAATTTCATAGCAACTTTGGTATATGTACCAAACCATACCAAATAATCGCCAAAAATCGCCTATTATATTCCACTGTATGGATTGAGAATAACATTAGAAAGAAGATAATCAACTGTTGTGTGAGTAGAAAAGTGTATGTGTTATGATCAAAGCATAAATTCGGCAGAATTGATTAGTCAATCCTTATAGGATTGTCCCCGAAACGCAGGCAATCCTAGGATTGACTAATCAATTCTGCCGAACGGCAGAACCAAGCGTTTTGGTCAAAGTTTTGTAGTAATTTACTTCCTGATATGTGTGTGTAGACAGTACACAAATAAGGAAGGAGATAAAACTTTCCCCGCATAAAAAACTAATCTAACTCTCAGCCTATTTCTAGAAACTGCTTTAATCAAAACGCTTGGATATTGCACAGGATTGACCAGTCATTCTGCAGAATTGATCAGTCAATCCTAGAAATGCCGCGTTTCGGGCTTTGACATAACATATGCATGGATGCAGTGGATTCCGCCAATATTCGCCGCTCGAGGCTCGACGGCCGAATCGCCGATCGCGCAAGTCATGCTGCCTCAATTAAGAGCGTCTCTACAGAAGAAATATGCTAAAATCGTACCTTCCGCTAAATTGTTATTAAAATATTTTTATTTTTATGAATAATTAAACATTTATATGCGGAACACGTTACAAATACCTCATACCTGCGTGCCGCACGCTTTGTTTACGATTGTCAGGCTAAAATTTAGAAAACTATAAAAAACCTAAAAATAGGACATCGATAAATAATCTCTAGATATCGTGAAAAAATCACCTGCAAAACTCCATCTCAATCAGAAGGGTGGTCCATTCGGAAGTACAGCCCTCTGAACTAGTGCAGCCAGTTCAGTTACCAAAATGGTTTAAAAACCTTTTGTAGTAACATTTTTAAGAATATTTTAAGAATCTTTTAAAAATATTTTTAAAAACGTTTTTTTTATCACCCAGACAAAATTTTCTTAAATATTTGAAATGTATTTTTGAAATATTAATTCGAATCTACACATTTATTGTATCATAATCTTGTTTCAAAATATTTAAAAAATATTTTTATTTCTTATTGGTTTTATAATCTTTTTTCAAATATTTTCAAAAATATTTTTGAAATATTATGAAATATTCTTAATTAAAGATGTATGTCACTTATGTCAAAATAAATGGATAAAGCTGAAATTTACAGAGATTGTGCACTTATATATCCCAAAAACCTGTATTAAATTTGCGATCGATTGTCCGACCCGTTTCTGAGATATTTACTTTAAAAGTTACAGAAATTATATATATATATATATATATATATATATAGATAGATATACTTCTCCCATGTAAATATCCCAGGTAGCACACATGGTCTTATTGACGTCAATTTAAGGTCATATTTCGTCCACGACGTCATATGTCCTTTATATGACGTGTATTTGGCGTCCTATTGTGGACGAAAGTATGACGTCATGAAAAGGACATGAATTAGACGTCATTTTAAGACCAAATTTGGTACACGACAATTTCATTTTCATTTTTTGAGTTTTTCTTAATTAAAACAGACCCATACAGCATAGAAGCTTGCAAGACATTGCAGGAACGTTACAAGTTGCAATGTAATGTTGCAAAGACAATTGCAACATTTCGTTGAAATATTAGAACAACATTGCAGAAATATTATAAGAATAATTGAAAATATAGTACTATAACTTACTCCGTGAACATTGTTGTGCCGCCGCCTTGAATTGGAGATCAGGGCCGGCACCGAGTTCTTTGGATCCGCCGATTAGAGGGAGAGAGGACACTGGCGATATTTAGTTAGCAGTCACGTTTAATAAAAGATAGTTTTATTGATACACTTGTGGATTTGCACTACCCTGACTTGCGGGTTACAATTAACGTTTCGTTGACTCGCGGTACGCGCTCGGTTCTTAGACTGCCCGCCGTTCCTTGGAAGGGCGGGCTTTTTATCACCTCGGTATTTGCTGACCTAGCAGTCAGCAGATTTTGACTTCGCGACGGCCTAACGGGCAGGTGATGTCCGACCTGCCCATATTTGGTCATTCCCGAGGCTTGTGCAGGTCTTCGCGTCAGCGGTCTCCGTCGCTAGGGTCATATTTCCGATAGGAGGAAACTCGGAGTTGCCAAGTGCATTACTAAATCTCTAATACGTTGTGCGCTCACAACATCCCTTCCCCCGCGGAAAAAGAAAAACTGAGGTATTCGAAGTTTTTCGTTATGTATTTATTTGCATTTTTCTTTTTCCTGAGAGGTTACAATCTAATTTTCTTATATGCTAGTATGCTGCGGTTTCCCCTTTTAAATTCTTAATGATCCCCCTTTTTTTTTTATTACATAAATAATTACAAGTATAATCCTTATTACGACTACTATTATGGTTGCGGGACCTACGGGACATGCAATGTTCTTATTTGAAAAACGCTTGGTGTATTCGCCGTTATGAATTATATAGGTAAATTTTGATCGCATCTACTTTATTGGTTTCTCGCGTACATTTGATTATTATGGTCTCTTAATGGAAGTACGCGTGTTAGTAATGTTATTTTGTGTCTACGTTAAGCTGTGGAAGTCTGATTTTAATGTGGTTGCGTCTATTCGTATCGTTATTGGTGTCCGATTCTTTCGAGATGGATGCCTGGCTCGTTGATAAATTGTGTCACCTCGTGCGTGCTCTTGTTACTAGGTACTGATAAAGGATGAGCCTCGTTATCCTTTAATTTCGCTGACACTGACTGTCAGTGGGCTGTTACTTTGTTCTTGCTTGGAGAGTTTCTTCAGTCTGAGTCTATCGCTGGTGGAGTCTTCGTGACGTTAATATGTCACCGCTTGAGCGTGTGTCAGTCCGGGCTGACGTTGTGGACCCGGGTGAAATTTGGACTGGTGAGGGGGAGGAGGACGCTACCGCCCCGGTCTTGGTGGTGGCGGCCGCGCCGGCACTTGGTCGTGCTGCTCGTCTCCTTCCCGTTTTTTGGGAAACTACGATTCGGCATGGCGGGCCCGCGCCCGATTGGTTGCTGGATTTAAGCCGTTTTTGGAGGTTTGAAAATCGTTCTACCGACCCCATGATAGCGTTCTTGCGCTCTCGGGCTCGTGGCCTCCCTCCGATTGGAAAGGGTCGTGCTTCTACGCTGTCCGGTCGAGATCGTTTGATGGCTGGGCGGGGGCACGGTGCTCCCCGTCGGGATTAATCGTAAGTTTCGTTTATTTCTATTACTGTGTTGTCCTTATGCTATGTCTTTTGCTTATGCTTCGTCTCTTTGCCTTCTTAGTTTTCGATAAAGGCCTTTAGACGGTTAGCGTGGACGCGTAACGTCTTTCGTCCCTTTTTGATTATATAATTTATGTCATTAATTTTTTCTATTACTGTGTACGGTCCTATCCATTTCGCTTCTAGTTTCTTTGATCTTCCTCGTCGAACCGTTTCGTCGTATAATAGTACTGGATCTCCTGCTTTAAATGTTCCGGAATTCGTCTTTTTATCGTACTGTTGCTTTGCTTTGGTTTTTTCATGTTTGATGTGTTCTCTAGCTAATTCGTTTGTTGCGCGTATTCTTTCTCGAAGTTCTTGTGCGTAATTGTCGTAGGTATATGTCAGTTTTGGCGGTTTCGTTAGGGCTGTCGGTAATATAGCTTGATGACCGTAAACTAATTCGAACGGTGTAAATCCTGTCGTGGTGTGGGGCGTTGTGTTATATGTAAACATTGCGTAGGGCAGCCATTCATCCCAGTTCGTCTGATCTTCATTTATATAGTGTCTTAAATATTCTGCTAATGTGCGGTGCGACCGCTCCAATGCTCCGTTACTTTCTGGGTGATAAGCTGTCGTTTGTATTTTTTCAATCTTTAATAATTTACACACGTTTTTGAACATTTCGCTAGTAAAATTTGTACCCTGATCCGTGAGTACTTTTTCCGGTATTCCGTGTTCTAACACGATTTTGGTAACAAAAGCTTTCGCGACTGTAGTGGCTTCTTGATTTTCTACGGGAATTGCTTTACTAAATTTTGTCAGGCTATCTTGGAAGGTCAAAATATATTTATTTTTGTTATCCGTACTAGTTAATGGTCCTACTATGTCAAGGGCGCATTTTTCGAATGGTCTCTGTGGAGTATCCGTAATTGATAAGGGCATTTTTGTTTTTCTGCTCAATTTATTCTTTTGGCAGTATTCACATTTATTTATATAATCTTCGACATCTTTCGTAAGTCCATTCCAATTGTGGGTCAATCGGATTCGATTTATAGTTCTTGTGACTCCTTGGTGTCCTCCCATAGGTAGATATTCGCGTAATATTTGTAGTTTATCTTCTTCCGAGTATTTTCCCGGCATTTCCTCTTGATGCACGTTATTTACTTGTAAGTCCTCCACTATTGGGTTTCGACTCAATGCGTCAGCGTTTGCATTCATTTTGCCTGCTTTGTGGGCGATCTCGTAATCGTACTCCTCTAGTTTAAGTCTCCATCTAATTAATCTGGAGCCGGGATCTTTTACATTGAATAGCCATATTAGTGGTCTATGATCCGTAATTATTTTAAATTTTGTTCCGTACACGTAAGGTCTGAAATGTTTTACGGCCCATACGATTGCCAACAATTCTTTTTCTGTCGTATTATAATTTTGCTCAGCTTTATTTAATACTCTACTGGCATATGCTATCGGTCTGTCTTGTCCTACTGTTCCTTGTGATAACACGGCTCCGATTGCGTAGTCGGATGCGTCTGTAGTTACTAAGAACTCCTGGCTAAAATCGGGGTAATTTAATATGGGTGCCGTAGTTAATTTTTCCTTTAGTGTTTCGAACGCCATTTGCTGTTCGGCTGTCCAACTAAATTTTTCCCCTTTTTTCAATAATTTTGTTAAAGGTTTTGCAATTTTAGAAAAATCTTTTATAAATTTTCGATAGTATCCAGCAAATCCGAGAAAAGTCTGGATATCCTTTGATCGTTTAGGCGTTTTACACTTTATTACTGCTTGTATGTTGGCAGGGTTTGGTAGTATTCCGTTTTCTGAAATAATGTGCCCTAAATATAATACTTCTTTACGCAAGAATTCGCACTTATCGGGTTGAAGCTTGAAACGGTATTTTCGTAATCGCTGTAATACTTCGATTAGGCGCCTGTTATGTTCGGCCAAGGTTGCTCCGTATATTACGACATCGTCGAGATAGACGAGACATTTGATTCCTTCTAAACCCATTAATGCTGCTATTATAGCTCGCTGAAAAGTCCTTGGCGCGTTCTTTAGTCCGAAGGGCATTCGGTTAAATTCGTAGTGTCCATTGGGAGTGGAAAATGCTGTCTTCTTTTTATCTTTCTCATGCATCGGTATCTGATGGTACCCGGATGCGAGGTCTAAAGTTGTGAAATATTTTGCCTTTCCTAATTTATCATGTATTTCT
Organism: Temnothorax nylanderi; assembly: GCF_030848795.1. Lineage (NCBI taxonomy): Eukaryota > Metazoa > Arthropoda > Insecta > Hymenoptera > Formicidae > Temnothorax > Temnothorax nylanderi. The sequence goes on from NW_027249429.1 coordinate 113,311, forward strand.
GCAATATTCGGCAATGGGAATGAGTCTCCGATTGTAAGGAAATTAAGCTTGCGGAAATCTATTACGATTCGAAATTTTATTTTTCCTAAAGCGTCAGGTTTTTTAGGTACTACTAGTATTGGCGAATTCCACGGGCTCGTACTAGGGCGGATAATTCCATCCTCTAGCATCTTGTTAATTTGTCGATTTATTTCCTCCTTATGCTTTTCTGGCAAGCGATAAGGTCGGACGTTCACCGGCGCGCTATCTGCTCGCGTCGGGATCTCGTGTTTCACCGCCGGGGTACACGTTAGCTTGTCGTCTTCTAAATGGAATATATCGCAATAATCCTCGCATATTTGTTCTAACGTTTTTCTTTCTTCGTTATTTAAATGACTCATTCTTAATTTACGGCGCAATTGTTCGCGTCGCTCGGTGATTGATTCGCGCTCTTCTGTCGGCTGTAATGTGAATATGTCGGCCTTGTCAGTCACCGGTGCCTCTTCTAGAGTTACATGCGGCGTGATTATTTCGACGGGCTTCTCCGTTATGTTTACTATGCTTATTGGACAGAGGAAATCTATCGGTTTTACCATACAATTACCGATGAATACTCCCGGACTTATCTCTTTACCCCTTACGATACCTACTTTATTCGTGTTGGTTATCGCGGAGATTATTGTCTCGCTACGCGGTGGTAAGGTAAACTTTCGATACGGCTGTAGTTTAAATGTCGCGGCACCGATTTTTAATCGATTTTCGGCGTGATTTGGCACGGCTTGATGCTTTTTCAGGAAGTCGATTCCCAGAATTCCTTCGTAGTCGACCGGGAAATCGTCTCGTACCACGTACATTGTATGCCGGATTGTTTCCTTGCCTATTAGTATTGATGCTCGTATTTTTCCGAGGGTGTAGATCTGATGTCCAGTTACGCCGGTTAGCGCTATTTTCTTTTCTCGTATTTTAGTCTTATCTTTTAATTTTCCGACCTTGATGAAAGTTATGGTGGCTCCGGAGTCAAGCAAAAAACTCAGTTTTCCCTTAGTTGCTTCTCGCATCGGGAGGGTGACGAGGTCCAGATTAGAGTTCTTATCCGCTTTACCGATCACTTGAGCTACTCGGTACTCGAGCGCGTGTCGCGTCTTATGCCTTCTCCGTTTCTCTTGTTTGTCACTACCGCTACTGCGGCTGCTGCTGCTGCTGTCGCTATTTGACATGTCCTCATCCGTTTCCGAGGTCCTATTGCCTTGATTCTTTTCGGTCGCATTTATCGGCTTCTTTTCCTGTGTATCATATTTGGCTTGGCGAGTCCGTTCTTTCTCGGGTCGCCCGTTAAGCGTCCAACAGTCTTCCCGTTTGTGTCCCTCTTTCTTGCAGTGGAAGCAATATTTCTCAACGGTATTTATTCCGTGGGGTTTTTCCGCTCTCGGGAGAGAATATCTATTGGCGTATCGGCTAGTACGGCATTCTTGTCCGCTATGGCCGAGCTTTCCGCATTTATTGCACTTGACTCCGACGCTCTGAGTTCGTCGGGTTTGCTCCTGACCGGTTTGGTTTCGACCGGTATTAAATGTTGAACGTTGGGGAGGTCCTTTCAATTTCTCCTCGGAAGTGGCGCCTAAAATGGCTGCTGTGAGGTTAGCGTAGTTTCGGAACCTCACGATAGTTTGAATGTCATCTCGGAGTCCTAGCTGGAAATTTTCTAGCGCTAGCTCCTGTATCGTATCTAATATCGCTTTTCTCTGTTCTGAAGACTGTTCCCGGCCTTCGATCATCGATTGATATAGCTCCATTGATAATTTGTCTACGCGGAGTCCGTATTCTCTCGCGCTTTCGCCTGGCTTTTGCTGGAGCATATTAAATTCTTTCTGAATGTGCGTGGTGCTTCGCTTTGCTAGATAGCACATTTCTATTTCCTGCTTCAATTGAGCGAACGAGTGTATGTCTCGCGTTTGGAAATCGTACATTGCCTTCCCTGTTAATTTCGTGCAAAGTATCGCTTTCAATAATGATTTTTCCACTGCGGGGTTAATTTCGTTCATCGCATAGGTACTTGCGTTTAAGAATTTCTGTACTTGACTGCGCGACGTTCCGTCGATTTCCGGAATCATATCGCGAGCTTCCTTTAATTTAAGGTACGTATTTACGGGATCGTGTTGGTTTCTGACGTCTTCCACCGTTCGTCCGTAGGTTATGTCGAGAGGACCTTGGCTGCGTACGCGGCGACCTATTTCGTCGGGGCGATTGTAATTTGCGGCTTCTAGCCTGCTTACGCGGTCCTGCATATCGCGCATTGCGCGAAGGAGTTCTACAGAACGATCGAATTCCGCGGCCTCTGCACGGTTTATTCGATCATGCATGTCGCGCATCATGTGCTGGATGTCGCTGAGCACGGAGTCTATTGCTCCTGGGCTTGCTCGCGTCGGCTCGGGGGCTCGACTTTGATCAATCTCGGACGGTCGCCCGTTTGTCGCGGGTCTGAGCCGCTCTATTTCTGCGTTAATCTGCGCGGGTGCTATGTCCTCACGCGGTGCGATGGTCGCGGCAGCTCGTGGCTGGCTCATCGTGTTGGCCCGGGGGGTATAATCCTCTTCCGCGGGGTCGAATGTATCGCTGTCGTACGAGGTCAGGGAGAATTTTCCTCTCCCTGCGTTCTCGCTCTGCGTGTCGTCCGAGGTGTCCGATCGTGCGTCACCGTCGGTCGGGGGCAATCTGTGTGCGTCTGCGTGTGTCGGGGTCAGTCTATCGTCGCTGTTACCGCAATTATTATTGTTATTTTCACGCGCTAAACTTGCGTCTATTTCGTCGAACGGAAATTCCCGCTCTATAATGACGTTCGGGTGCAGTTCTAACACCGGTGTGCTATCGTCCGAAAATCGTGAGTCTAAATTCCGTCGCACGCGGTCTAATGTTTCGCTATCGGTATTTCTATTGGCGCGCACGGGACTTCGCGAGCTATATTCTATCGCGCGCAGTGCTGGTTCGCTGTGTAGGAACGATGCGTTTCGGACGGGGCGGAATGGGGTGATTTCGCCGTCTGACATCTATCGGCTCTCACTATCTTTGTTATCGGCGTTCGCGGACCGTCTCGCGTCGCTCGCAAAGTTTTACATTTGGCGTTCGCAATGATAAATTGTAACGGACTTACAGTAACGCCGTGTAGCGCATCGCGTCCGTTTTCCGCTGAGTCGTTGTCCTGCAGGGCCGCTTCGCTGCTTCGTCGTCGCTGCTTCGCTGCGCCTCTGCTTCGCTGCTTCGCTGCTTCGCTGCGTCCCTGCTTCGCTGCTTCGGGCTGGCGAGTCTGTACGGTAGGTCGGGGCCTTCTCCGGTGTCGCTGATAACACGCGGGGGCTACTACCGTGGCTTTTCTCGCTCTGGATCTGGTCGGCTGTTCCTCTCCGGGATGTTTACCGCCTTTTGATGATCCGCTCCTTTTTGCAGGCGTAAGTCTGGCAGGATGTCCTCTCGTCCGGTTAGCAGATCCCACCGCTGCCACCAATTGTTGTGCCGCCGCCTTGAATTGGAGATCAGGGCCGGCACCGAGTTCTTTGGATTCGCCGATTAGAGGGAGAGAGGACACTGGCGATATTTAGTTAGCAGTCAAGTTTAATAAAAGATAGTTTTATTGATACACTTGTGGATTTGCACTACCCTGACTTGCGGGTTACAATTAACGTTTCGTTGACTCGCGGTACGCGCTCGGTTCTTAGACTGCCCGCCGTTCCTTGGAAGGGCGGGCTTTTTATCACCTCGGTATTTGCTGACCTAGCAGTCAGCAGATTTTGACTTCGCGACGGCCTAACGGGCAGGTAATGTCCGACCTGCCCATATTTGGTCATTCCCGAGGCTTGTGCAGGTCTTCGCGTCAGCGGTCTCCGTCGCTAGGGTCATATTTCCGATAGGAGGAAACTCGGAGTTGCCAAGTGCATTACTAAATCTCTAATACGTTGTGCGCTCACAACAACATATATGCACACACATACATAAAGAATATATTTTTTTTAGATTTATGTTTCTTTAAATTTGATTCCTAATTATTTTTCAACTTTGATTCAATTCATTAAATAAATTCTTTATTTTGTCAGGTAGCGTCTTTAGGCGTTATCATGCATGTTGTTAACGTTATTATATTAATATTATATTATGTTAAATATACGAATTTCATATTAATAATTAATAATTATTGTACATTAATTGTAATTGCATTATTATTTTTAATATTTACCGGTTATTATCATTACACGATTTTTGAACACTATAAAGATATGTTATATAGGAGTATAAGCAACAAGAAAGCGTCAGAATCAAAGGATCACCACTAGTCTGTTCGATCATCGATGTCAAGCGACGTTAGGTGCGGTACTGACTCGGATGGGTGACCGCGCGGCTGTATGCACACACGACATATATATAATAAATGTATTTTCTTTTTTTTTTGTTTTTCTAAAATTCTTAATTCACAAAAGCATAACGGCATATACATACCTTTAAATGACTCATATTTATGTCATTTTTAAAGCATTTTTTAAATTATTATGGACATATTTTATTTTTTAAAACAATATTTCTAAAAGATGTTACAAATATTATTGAATATATTTATTTGCAATCTTTTAAAAATATTTTTGAAAATATTTTTCTAACATGATCTGACGGACATAGAAACATTCTAAAAATATTTTTGTAAATTATTTTAATCTTCCTAAAAAATATTTTAAAAATATTTAAAAAACATTTTGTGCTGTATGGGATCTTGTGTGCAAACGTCCATTCGTCTCTTAATTTTTTAAATGTGCGCAATAGAGCTTGTAGGCAATCGATCTGTAGGCAATAATATCACGTGTGCAATGTGGCTTGTGTGCAATAGTATCTGGTGTGCAAACGTTCATTCGTCTTTTAATTTTTTATTTGTGCGCAATAGAGCTTGTAGGCAATTGACTTGTAGGCAATAATTTTTGTGAGCAAACGAATTGTCGGCAAATAAGATGTTGGCAAACGACACTGTAGGCAATTGATTTGTAGGCAATCGGGACCCTCCCGAAATAATATTGTTATAGAAATGTTCGAAGTATATTATATACGGTACGTATATTTATAATACGAGTACAGAACATTCGAATGATATGTGCTGTATGGGTAGTTTTAGGTATAGGGGAGACCGGGGCTAAACCGCCAGCGGGGTTGAACCGCCAAATCAAATATCTCGGAACCTGTATATTGTGCGAACTCGCTATTAACATTGTAAACGCTGCTTATGGTACCCATGTGACCAACGGAGTTTCGGCAGGTTACCTGCCGTGTTATGATTTTTACGAGGGCAAACGTGTTTTCGGAAGGTGAAAGTGAAATTTTCTGCGCGTGGAAATATTGTAATATCTGCAATAATATTTGCTCTTCAAATCTCGCGGTACGTGATTATAAAGAGTAATGCATGCTGAACACGAATCCAGTGTAGTTTTTTCATTATCGTTGATGTCTAATATTTCGTGGGCGATCAAACCTGAAACTTATGTTTGGGGCTTATCCGCCAGTAAGCACCCGGGGTTGGTCCGCCAGTCTCGTCACTGTGGCGCGCCGGGCGCACGACTTCAGCTCACGGCGATTTCAGGTTAGGTTTCCCTCGAGCGTGATTCTGTCTTCCCTTGCACGTGCGTCAGTTTGTGTAGGAGGGAAATGGTACGCACGTATCGTCGCAAAACGGGTGTTTTTGGGTGTTTTGGCCGACCGAAAAGATGGCTGACCGTTGTTTTCGAGATCGCTTACGCTCACGGCACGTCGGCGAGGTACGGCGAGGCACGGCACGGCTCTGAGATCCCGCGATTTCCGCGCGAGAGTTGACATGCCGCGCGCGCTGTAGATCGTCCCGACTCCCGGCCGCGGTAAATCGTCGTTGTTGGTCGTTGTGTCAGTGACAGTCGCGCGTGCGACCGCATCGTCCAGCGTTCGCCGCATCGTCTCGGCGTCATTGTCGCCGCCGTTGTAGTGGTGGTGGTGTCGGTGGTGGTCATCGTCGTCGTCGTCGTCGTCGTCGTCGTCGTCGTCGTCGTCGTCGTGGTGGTGGTCGTGGCCGTTGTCGTCGTGGTGGTCGTGGCCGTCGTCGTCGTGGTGGTCGTGGCCGTCGTCGTCGTGGTGGTCATGGCCGTCGTCGTCGTCGTCGGCGGCGCGTCGAGGAATCGGCGCGAGGACGCCGTCGAGTCGGTAAAATGGTCGCGCTCCACCGCGAGCTTTTCTAACCCCCCTGTCGCTATTTATCGCTCCCCCGCGAGAAACGCGGCTTGGTTAGGTTACTCGAGGGTCCGCGCTGATCCTATGGCACCGGAACGCCGTCACGCGTATTCCCCGTGGTTGCCCGCGTTGACAATGTGACGTGCCGTTGGGGAGTTTACGATTTGGTTAACCTCTGTATTCACGTTCCTAAATTGTTTTATGGAATAAGTAAAACAATTATTTTTTAATGTTTTGCATAAAAATTTTTAATAAATTTTTATATTTTTCTCTTAAAAAACAATTATTAAAATGTATCTTATCATTTTTCAGGATTACATGTACGTATATGTATTGAAAATGCAGTGTGGCGGATAAACCCCGGGGGGGTGGCGGTTCAACCCCGGCATTTTTGAGATTTCAATTTTTGCACCGTTGTCGTTTTTGTTCTATACCGGTTAAACAAAGCGACGTAGATAAAAATTTCCTTAATAAATTTTGTAGCTAAAGGTTCACTCTTTACAGTGGTATACCACATTTAACTTCAATTATTTATTTTGTTGTTAAAAATCGGCTCCGAAAAAAAACTGGCGGTTTAGCCCCGGTCTCCCCTACATATTAAAAAGCCTTACAACTTTGCTTCTTGTATATTTTTTGTTATGGTTGGTCATTTTCAAAATATTTTACTACTTCTGGACTTTTAGAGAATCCTGTTTAATGTTAAAGAGGTAGATAAGTTACAAAAAGTCATATTATTCTTTTATTTTTATAAAAGAAAATTGACTTGAAACTGCATCAGACGTTTGCCCTATGATATTGCGATAGTAACCCATACAGCATAAAATATTTTTAAAAAATATTTCTACATATTTCTATAAAAATATTGCAAGAAACATTTTAAAATGGTTTTAAGAATATTTTAAAATGGTTTAAAAACCTTTGTGATAACATTTTTAAGAATAGTGGAGTAAAATGGAAGTTTTAATTGATCTCCGTAGGGTTACAATTCTCATCCCTCACTACCCTTCTCCTCTTACTTAACCCTTTGGACCAACGGCTTAACGTCTCTTCCCGAAAGACGGAGCCCAGTTTACTCCGCACAAAAACCTTTCTCGCACGGAGGGCGCAGCTTTCGGAAAATAAATTCCATGTTACGTGCTCAAGTGGACTCGAACCTGCTTTCTCAGATTACGAGTCTGGCGCTCTACCACTAGATCACACTGCCGCCTACTCATTTTTAAGAATATTTTAAGAATCTTTTAAAAATATTTTTAAAAATATTCTACTTTATCACCCAGACAATATTTTCTTAAATATTTGAAATATATTTTTAAAATATTAATTTAAATCTACATATTTATTGTTTTATAATCTTGTTCCAAAATATTTAAAAAATATTTTAAATTTATTGGTTCTATAATTTTTTTTCAAATATTTTTGAAATATGAAATATTCTTAATTAAGAGAGAAAGAGAAATGCATGGTAGAGCATCTTTCCGTGCTAGTTCGCAACGACGCCACTAAGCGGCGCATAATGGTAAAACTAACTCGTAAGTAAATTTCAGTTGAGGGTTAATATAAGTCTCCGGCGAAGCAAAATCATGACATTCGCAAGACATATCTTTGCCAGTAATACAACGCAAGGCTTACCCAACACTGCTGCAATGATATAGATATACAAAACAATATTTTCCAAAGTAGGATGTGATAACAAATCGTTATCACAATTAACGATAACGATCGTACTAAGCGAGCGAATGAGATAGAGAGACGGAGCGTTATAGAGAGTAATGGCGACAGCCAATGAGCGAGCGAGAGAGTAAGCCGAGATGGCGCTAGAGCGCGAGCGTTGGTGTGCGTGTGTGAGAGAGTGAGTCACAGAGTTAGTGAGAGTCAGGAAGATAGAAGGTAAAAGGAGCGTGAGAGCGAGAGAGGGAGAATAACGAGCAAGCGTGAAGCAGGAGCGTAGGGCAGCGGCCCGTAACGAGTGTGATTCTTACAAAAGAGTGTATCCTGAGATATCATATTAAAGACATTTATATCAAGACTCTGGTTTTCGTGTGTTGATTGTGTAAGCTATTCGCGAGATAGCTTATGAGCCGCGAATCGTACCGGAAAAGGTCGTAGCCACGGTAACGGAAACGGCGAGGACGAGAGTATTGTCGAGCAGACCTCTCGTATGAGTCAGGGGCAAAAGGACGGGAAAAGAAGAGATGGAAACGGGTGCAATGACCGCCAACGAAGAAGTACTATTAATCTCACAGTGTATTTGTCAACGTGGTGTACAAAAGCGTAGGAAACTGGTAACGCGTACGCGGAACGCAACAACCACGGGTAACGCGTGAAAACGCGGGAACTCGGACGATCGATTAGTACGTCCGGTCTTTGAGACTTCTCAGGGGAATCTCTCGAACAACAACCGCCACCCGACGACCGCGCTTGACGCTGACGCTCGCGCCGCTCTCAACCAATCAGGTTGCGCGAATAGTCGGTACTAGAGCTTCGTACTGCTACCAGCGCTGTCACGTGACCAACAGACCAATAGCTGACAAGTAATCGCCGCGCACGCCGCTACGACGGAAACCTTAGGTCGAAACGAAAAGGCGGGAAACGCTAACTACTGCGTATCTTACAATTGAATACCGAACCGGGAATCCCTACGAGCCACCGACGAACCATCCGCGACAAAGTTTCGAGTAATACCGCGAGACTGAGTAAAGATACCGCGAGTGTTTATAGCAGTTAACAGATGTAAAGATGTATATTTTTTAAATATTAAAAAAAACTTTTAAACGTGATGGCTTGCAACAATTATTGCTGATTGGGTTAAACATATTTCATTCTCCCAAGCAATATTTCTAAAATATTTTAAAAATATTATTAAATATATGGTAAATCTGAAGAATAGTGGCCTCCTCACCGATTTCGTTGAACTTAGGCTTAATCGACGCGTTTTTGCACAAAACGACCGAATCTGGCAGAAAAAAGTGTCACTCTGCCCCGCGAAGCGAGATATTAACTGTTAAAGTTGACGACTATCAGGTTATGAGACCTGTCATACCGACGAGATGTAGCGACTATGAACATGCCCTGTGGCCATATGCGCATGCTCAGTGGCCGCACGCGCATGCAAGAGGTCACGTGACAACTGTTTGGTTGGTAAGTCAGAAGTGTAACATAATTTGAAATGATATTCTTTCGGCGTATAGATTAGTGACGCGCTTTAAAAGTATTTAAGTGTTTAAAGCGCGTCACTAACCTAAGCAGGGCACACATGTGTGTGCCCTGCTTTAACAAAAATCACAACTTCTATAAAGCAGGGCATACACACGTGTGTGTGTGTGTGTGTGTGTGTGTGTGTGTGTGTGCCCTGCTTTAACGAAAATCACAACTTCTATAAAGCAGGACATACACACGTGTGTGTGTGACCTGCTTTAACGAAAATCACAACTTCTATAAAGCAGGGCATACACACGTGTGTGTGTGTGTGTGTGTGTCCAGTACATGTGTGGGCGGGGAAATTTTGCTCCCCTGCACCCCCCTCCCCATGCATGTACTTTATAATTTCGCTTTACAACTTAGCATGTACTTTAAGTTGTAAAGCGAGTTCCACGCTTTCAACCACGGGGGGGTGCGGGGGGGGGCCGAAGGCCCCCCCTCGCACCGCCTCGTCTGTGTGTGTGTGTGTGTGTGTGTCCACGCGAAACGAGGTGCCACATGGGTTCATGACGCGCTTTACAACTTAAAGTACATGCTAAGTTGTAAATAAGCGAAATTATAAAGTACATGCATGGAAAGGGGGGTGCAGGGGAGCAAAATCCCTTCGCCCACGCATGTACTTAAACTAGCTTGTAAAGCGCGTCATGAACCCATGTGGCACCTCGTTTCGCGTGGACACACACACACACACAGACGAGGCGGTGCGTGGGGGGGCCTTCGGCCCCCCCGCACCCCCCGTGGTTGAAAGCGTGGAACTCGCTTTACAACTTAAAGTACATGCTAAGTTGTAAAGCGAAATTATAAAGTACATGCATGGGGAAGGGGGTTAAACAGTTAAATACTTTTAAAGCGCGTCAACTAACCTATGTAGGTTAGTGACGCGCTTTGAAAGTATTTAACTGTTTAAACACTTAAGGTGGAGCCCTCCCCCGCCTATTTATGTACTGTTTATACACATGTACTATATACACATGTGTGTATAAACAGTACACAAATAATCAAGCGTCTTCATTCAAGCAGTTAGGTTTCACGCTGGGAGTTTTGTTTAGTTTTATTATGCGGGGGAAGGGGCTCCGCCTGCGGCGCAGCCCTTCCCCCGCGTATTTATGTACTGTTTATACACATGTGTATAATAGTTTATAAAACTAAACAAACTCCCAGCGTGATACCTAACAGCTTGAATTAAGACGCTTGATTATTCCGCATGATTGGCCAGTCATCATATTTAAAATTGGCGCAGTTTTGCATGCGCGTGCGGCCACTGAGCATGCGTATGTGGCCGCAGGGCATGTTCAGTGTTGCTACATGGCGTCGGAACCTGATTCCTGTCAACTTTAACGTTTAATATCTCGCGTCGCGGGGCAGAGCGACACTTTTTTCTGCCAGATTCGGTCGTTTTGTGCAAAAACGCGTCGATTAAGCATAAGTTCAACGAAATCGGTGAGGAGGCCACTATTCTTCAGATTTACCAAATATATTTATTTGCAATATTTTAAAAATATTTTAAAAAATATTTTTCTGACATGATCTAGTGGACATACAAACATTCTAAAAATATTTTTGTGAATTATTTTAATCTTCCTAAAAAATATTTAAAAAATATTTAAACAATATTTTGTGCTGTATGGGAATAAAGATACTTTGTATACGTGACTAATATTTAATATTAACTAATTTAACTAATTTTTAATATGAATAATTTTTTATATTATTTTTTAATTTTTTATTAATAATGATATATGACGGAATAATAAAACAGAATAGTTTTCGAAATATTTTATGTGGATTTAACATTTGGACTAAATTATATTCATAGTCTTTATCAGTTTATAGGAAAGCATTAATAATAAAGATAAGTAGAAAAATCTCTTATTCTGAATCTCTCTATTTAAATTACTATATAGAAAATACTAACCTTGATGATGATGATGTGTGATGGAAGGCGGTGCTGTTGGATGATAAGGTGTTGGTGGATACGGCACTGGACAAAGGGCTGCACCAGCCGCTGCGGCGGCTGCATAAAGATGGTGATGATGATGATGATGGTGAGCTGAATGATGTTGATGATGATGCATAGTTGTCGTTGTGCCAACTTTATTTCTCAATATCCTTGATATACTCGACACTGATGGGACGTTATATTTGTCGCAAACACCATCAGATAATAGTCGATCCCTGATCTCCCAGGCAAAGATCCCTGGATCTTTTAATTTTAATTGTTTAATATATTGCACGACTTTCGGTGTGGTTACACGTGGTTTGCTGCCACCAATCGCGCCCGGCAGAATACTACCCGTTTCATGATAGCGTGCCAGTATCTTACTGACACACCCGTGACTGACACGTAGTTGTCGCGAGATATCGCATGGTCTAATACCCAATTGTGCAAGTTCGACTATTCTCAATCTGACAGCATTGGGAAGTGGTCTTCCATTGACGAATACACCGCCTAATTGATTTACTTCTCCATATTGTTGTTGATGTTGCTGTTGATGTTGCTGTTGTTGATGTGATTGTTGCGATTGTGCCCCAATTTCAGTGCTGCTATTTTCTGTAACATAATTAATTAATATCTTATTACATAGATTTATTATTAGTAAGCCATAATTAATATCTTAATTATTACATAGAATTATTATTAGTAAGCACAAATAATAATTATACTTATGTATTTAAAAATTGTTTAATTATTAATATTTTATAATTTATCCAGTTTAATATACAGGGTGGGACAATAACTATTATCACCTTAAATATCATTGAACCTATAAGGTCCAGAGGAAGATTTGTGTAACGAAAATTATACGCTACAAAGAGGGGATATCATATGGCAATAATAATTTTTGTCCAGGTGGAGGCGGTTCGGAAATAGGTCATCTTCATTTTCTTAAATAGGTTCTTAGGAAAAAAGAATAAGATCTGCCGAGATATGACCAGATCTGGTCAAATTTGGCCAGATATAATTTTATCTCCAAATTGTCTTTATCTGGCCAGATCTGAACAGATATAACCAGATCTGACTAGATATTATTTGATCTCCCGAGATATAATTATTTACCGAATGTATCCAGAGCTGCTCAGATATAATTAAAAATTATGAAAGGATGTAAAATGCTTTAAAACTATAAATATATCGATTCAATTCAAAATTGTGTGCCACTTTATTATAAGTGTAGACTCCGATACAACTGATATAAGTTGTACGGTACACTTGATTTATATACCGTTCTTATACCATCGTTTGTCATATTTTAAATACGAGAAACGGATCTCATCGAATGCCATCTATCGGATGATCCGACATTTGCACTGGGTATAATAGAAAGGTCGAGACACTGGATTATCTTGGAAAGATGACGTTTTCGGAAGAAATGTTTTATACAAAAGTTGTAAGTACCAAGTTACCCATTCTGTGGTGATATTGATTTGACTTTGAACGATCTTGGGAAAGTCACATCAAGGTCACATTGAGTTCTTTAAACGGGGACCCTTTATTTTTTTATGTCATATTCTTGTAGCCCTTGTCGAGACGTTTTCAAAACATTAAGATAAAGCTATATCTTTTGTTAAGAATTTCCTGAGATATTTTAAATTTTGTCATGACATTTTTAACATAAAATGAGATATCTCATAAAGTATTCACTTTTTGACAACTTTAACCTCACACTTTTATACGTAGAATAATGAAAGAAATCTATTAATAATATTAATATTTATAATTTTTAATATATGTATATAGAATAATGTATTAAATGTAGATATAAAGAATTCAGAAAATAAGTGTCGAGAGAAGAAGTCGGGCTTTATTCATTTTATAAACGAATTACATATCATTTAAGGAAAGTTATTTATTTTCTATATATTTCCAGTTAGCATGTATTGTGTTGGTGTGCGCGCGCGCGTAAATCAAATAAACCAGTTTTTTTTCCAAAATAACATTTATTTTCAGTATATTAAATGGCAGAGTGTGTGTGTGTGTGTGTGTGTGTGTGTGTGTGTGTGTGTGTGTGTGTGTGTGTGTGTGTGTGTGTGTGTGTGTGTGTGTGTGTGTGTGGTTTGATCTTGAACAATCTTGGGAAAGTCACATCAAGGTCACATTGAGTTTTTTAAACAGGGATCCCTATTTTCCATGTCATATTCTTGTAACTCTTGTCCAGACGTTTTCAAAACAGTATAATAAGCTGTTTCGATAAGAATATTTTCTGAGATAGTTTTATGACATTTTTAATATAAAATATGAAATATCTCGCCCGGGAAAAAATGGAAGAGATCTGAACAGACTTGATCAGATCTCATCAGATCCGATCCACTCAGATCTGGTTTGATCAAAATATTGGCCCTATCTGATCAGATCCAATCAGACATGAGTAAATCTGATCCGATCCTAGCGGATAGAGTCAGATATGTAACGAGAATAATCAATTATATCTGCTCAGATCCAATCAGACATGAGTAGATCTGATCCGATCCGGTGTCCATCCACTGCAGAAAATTGTTGTTTTCAAATGTTATTTTTTAAATGTGCCACTTTATTATAAAAGTGGACTCCACGATACAAAAGTTGTGCTGTTCCACGATTTACATAACTTGGCGCAACTTAGCACGACATTGCCGTGTCTGATACCGTTCTTATACCACTGTTCATCAAATTTTAAATACGAGAATCAGATTCCGTCGGATGCCATCTATCGGATACTTTGAGATGCAACATTATGATCTAATCATATATAATCTTATATGACTATATAAGTTTATATGTGATTATATTATTTTATCAGTTTAAATTATAAGGTATGTTTGCAAAATAATTTAAAAGATTTATATTTTATATATACATATACACATTAATCTTTTATATTTACCTATTATTAATTAATTTTGCATGGTACTTTTTTAATGGAATATTTATAATAAATTCTAAATATGGTGTCGAAATTAACAATTATTATCAAATTGGCAGAGATTATATTTATTATATTGTTAATGTTTCAAAATTGAGAAAACTGTTTTTAATATAAAAATTAATTGATTTTTTGACCAAAAATCATTTAAGCTTCCCCTTTACAGAGTTAATATTATATTTGATATAATGTCCAACATTGGATGTAAAAATTAATAATGGACGATTTGAGAACGAAATTTTTATAAGTTCTATACTGACGAGATCTGCTCAGATCCGGCAAGATCGGAAGAGATCTGATTGGATCAGCAACACAACTTTGTAAGCCAAGATTGGTCTTATCTGGTGAGATCAAGATATGTCTGACTAGGTCTGCTCAGATCCGGCAAGATCGGAAGAGATCTGATTGAATCAGCAACACAACTTTGTAAGCCAAGATTGGTCTTATCTGGTGAGATCAAGATATGTCTGACTAGGTCTGCTCAGATCCAGCAAGATCGGAAGAGATCTGATTGGATCAGCAACACAACTTTGTAAGCCAAGATTGGTCTTATCTGGTGAGATCAAGATATGTCTGACTAGGTCTGCTTAGATCCGGCAAGATCGGAAGAGATCTGATTGGATCAGCAACACAACTTTGTAAGCCAAGATTGGTCTTATCTGGTGAGATCAAGATATGTCTGACTAGGTCTGCTTAGATCCGGCAAGATCGGAAGAGATCTGATTGAATCAGCAACACAACTTTGTAAGCCAAGATTGGTCTTATCTGGTGAGATCAAGATATGTCTGACTAGGTCTGCTCAGATCCAGCAAGATCGGAAGAGATCTGATTTTTCAGCAACACAACTTTGTAAGCCAAGATTGGTCTTATCTGGTGAGATCAAGATATGTCTGGCTAGGTCTGCTCAGATCCGACAAGATCTGAGGCGTAATGTCTGCTCGTACTTCAGGAGATCTGAAGCAATCAGATAATGTCCGATTAGATCGGAAGAGATCCGATTGGATCTGCGATTCAATATCGAACGGCAGCAATGGTCAGATCTGGTGAGATCGGATTATAGTTCAGCATATCTGGCTGCATGTGATCAGATATGGCCATGCAGATCTGGCGAGATAAAATTGTATCCAATCAGATCTGACTTTACTTGAATTTCAGATCTCGTTGTATCTCATTTTATCAAATCAGACATGGTCAGATCTCCTCCATTTTTTCCCGGGCGTAAAGTATTCACTTTTCGATAACTTTATCTTTATACTTTTATACGTAGAATAATGAAAGAAATCGATTGTTAAAAAAAAACAGAAAAAATTATTTTAAAAAATTAATTGCATTTTGTAGACGCATTTAATTTCGCAAAATTACAAATGTAAAAATTAATATTATTAATCGATTTCTTTCATTATTCTACGTATAAAAGTGTGAGGTTAAAGTTGTCACACAAAAAGTGAATACTTTATGAGATATCTCATTTTATGTTAAAAATGTCATGACAAAATTTAAAATATCTCAGGAAATTCTTAACAAAAGATATAGCTTTATCTTAATGTTTTGAAAACGTCTCGACAAGGGCTACAAGAATATGACATAAAAAAATAAAGGGTCCCCGTTTAAAGAACTCAATGTGACCTTGATGTTACTTTCCAAAGATTGTTCAAGGTCAAATCAATATCACTACATAATGGATAACTTGATACCCTACAACTTTGGTTTAAAACATTTCTTCCAAAAACGTCATCTTTCCGAGATAATCCAGTGTCCAGACCTTTTTGTTACACCCTGTATAACCAGCAAATAATTCTTATTAATTAAAGTAAAAAATGTAAAGTCTCTAATAATTATTATTCGAGTTGGTAATTATTTATGCAAGTCTCCAAATAACTTCAACAAAAATTTTTAATGTATAATCTAGCTATTAAATAATAATCAACTTAAAAATTTTTTCACTTTTGTTTATCCATCATCTATAAGCTCACAATGTACAAAATAACTTATATTTCTGTGATTGTCTTTTGTATTTTAAATATAAAAGGCGAATTGATAAAAATGCTTTTATAACAAATAACTAACATTTTTTTATTCATAAAAAAATACTTGACTCCTGCAAATTATATCTTTATCATAATTTATTTTTATATAATTATATCAAAGATATTTAATTGAATATCTTTAATTTGCTATATGTATAAATAAATTCATAATTATATATATTTAAATATCACATTAGACGAATATCGATCATCGAACATTTGTAGTTAAACATGGCCAGATATCGTCAGACCTGAACAGTTTTCGATCAAGCACAACCACAGTTCGACTTATATCTGGACAGATATGGTCAGATGTAATGTATTTTGGATCGCATTCGAGTATAGATATGCAGGTTCCCATACAGCACAAAATGTTTTCAAAAAATATTTTTGAATATTTCTGTAAAAATATTGCAAGAAACATTTTAAAATTGTTTTAGGAATATTTAAAAATGATTTAAAAATTTTCTGTGGTAACATTTTTAAGAATATTTTAAGAATTTTTTAAAAATATTTATAAAAATGTTCTTCTTTATTACCCAGACAATATTTTCTTAAATATTTGAAATATATTTTTGAAATATTAATTTAAATCTACATATTTATTGTTTTATAATCTCGTTCCAAAATATTTAAAAAATATTTTAAATTTATTTATTATTGGCTTTATAATCTTCTTTCAAATATTTTTGAAATATTATGAAATATTCTTAATTAAGAAAGATGCATGATAGCGCATCTTGCCGTGATAGTTTGCAACGACGCCACTAAGCGGCGCATAATGGTAAGACTAACTAGTAAGTAAATTTCAGTTGAGGGCTAATATAAGCAGGCTTCCTGCGAAGCAAAATCATGACATCCGCGAGACATATCTTTGTCAGCAATACAACGCAAGGCTCACCCAACACTGCTGCAATGATATAGATATGCAAAATAATATTTTCCAAAGTAAGATGTAAAGTATATTGTGTGTAATGTATATTTTTCAAATATTAAAAAAATCTTTCAAACGTGAAACAATTATTGGTGATTGGGTTAAACATAGGGGAGACCGGGGCTAAACCGCCAGTTTTTTTTCGGTGCCGATTTTTAACAAGAAAATAAATAATTTTAGTTAAATGTGGTATACCACTGTAAAGAGTGAACCTTTAGCTACAAAATTTATATAGGAAATTTTTATCTATGTTGCTTTGTTTAACCGGTATAGAGCAAAAACGACAACAGTGGAAAAATTGAAATCTCAAAAATGCCGGGGTTGAACCGCCACCCCCCCGGGGCTAATCCGCCACACTGCATTTTCAATACATATACGTACATCTAATCCTGAAAAATGATAGGATACATTTTAATAATTGTTTTTTAAGAGAAAAATATAAAAATTTATTTAAAATTTTTATGCAAAACATTATTAAAAAATAATTGTTTTACCTATTCCATAAAACAATTTAGGCACGTGAATACAGAGGTTAACCAAATCGTAAACTCCCCAACGGCACGTCACATTGTCAACGCGGGCAACCACGGGGAATACGCGTGACGGCGTTCCGGTGCCATAGGATCAGCGCGGACCCTCGAGCAACCTAACCAAGCCGCGTTTCTCGCGGGGGAGCGATAAATAGCGACAGGGGGGTTAGAAAAGCTCGCGGTGGAGCGCGACCATTTTACCGACTCGACGGCGTCCTCGCGCCGATTCCTCGACGCGCCGACGACGACGACGACGACGACGGCCATGACCACCACGATGACGACGGCCACGACCACCGACGGCCACGACCACCACGACGACGACGGCCACGACCACCACGACGACGACGGCCACGACCACCACGACGACAACGGCCACGACCACCACGACGACGACGACGACGACGACGACGACGACGACGACGATGACCACCACCGACACCACCACCACTACAACGGCGGCGACAATGACGCCGAGACGATGCGGCGAACGCTGGACGATGCGGTTTCACGCGCGACTGTCACTGACACAACGACGATTTACCGCGGTCGGGAGTCGGGACGATCTACAGCGCGCACGGCATGTCAACTCTCGCGCGGAAATCGCGGGATCTCAGAGCCGTGCCGTGCCTCGCCGTACCTCGCCGACGTGCCGTGAGCGTGAGCGATCTCGAAAACAACGGTCCGCCATCTTTTCGGTCGGCCAAAACACCCGTTTTGCGACGATACGTGCGTACCATTTCCCTCCTACACAAACTGACGCACGTGCAAGGGAAGACAGAATCACGCTCGAGGGAAACCTAACCTGAAATCGCCGTGAGCTGAAGTCGTGCGCCCGACGCGCCACAGTGACGAGACTGGCGGACCAGCCCCGGGTGCTTACTGGCGGATAAGCCCCAAACATAAGTTTCAGGTTTGATCGCCCACGAAATATTAGACATCAACGATAATGAAAAAAAACTACACTGGATTCGTGTTCAGCATGCATTACTCTTTATAATCACGTACCTCGAGATTTGGAGAGCAAACATTATTGCAGATATTACAATATTTCCACGCGCAGAAAATTTCACTTTCACCTTCCGAAAACACGTTTGCCCTCGTAAAAATCATAACACGGCAGGTAACCTGCCGAAACTCCGTTGGTTACATGGGTACCATAAGCAGCGTTTACAATGTTAATAGCGAATTCGCACAATATACAGGTTCCGAGATATTTGATTTGGCGGTTCAACCCCGTTGGCGGTTTAGCCCCGGTCTCCCCTATTTTATTTTTCGAAGCAATATTTCTGAAAGATTTTACAAATATTATTGAATATATTTATTTGCAATCTTTTAAAAATATTTTCGAAAATATTTTTCTGACATAATCTGGCGGACATAGAAACATTTAAAA
>NW_027249429.1:137500-192285 GCF_030848795.1 Temnothorax nylanderi
ATTAAATTATGTATATATTAAATTATAACCTTTCTCTTATCTAAACTATATTGAATTCTTCTTGTTTTAGAGGCTTTTAGACAACAATCCCTTGTAATACAGAGAAAGACTTAGAACATTCTATAATGGAATGGCTTAGATTTGCAAACACCCGTAAACAAAGAAAAAAAATTTAAAAGGTAAAAAAGTAACATAATGTATTTTGATACACAGACTGAATCACTGAAGATGTTACTAATATTTCTGAAATTGAACGAGAAATTCTTATTTTCCAGTAACTGTTTGGTAAAGATCCGGAAAGATTAATAATCCGTTTAGAAGGAAAGAATAAGAGTTTGAAGAAAAATAGTAAAAGAGTTATATTGAACTAGAGCACCTATATCGCATTGCCTAAAGAAGAGTTAGAAGACACCTTAATTTTCCTTATCCGAAGGCTGACTTCAAAAACTTCCCCTCCTAAGCGAGAATAGGCTAAGAAAATAAGCGAGATATTTACAAAATCACCCTTCTAATCAAAATGGCGGCTAACGCTCCAGGGTTAGAATCCCGAAAATCCGGTTTTAGACTATCCATGACCCTCCGAAACAGTCAAAAAAAGAAAATCACTTCCCGGAATTAATTCCATTTCAGCGGCTTTTTCGGGCTCTATCGACTGGGCTAGTCTGTCTGATCGCGAACTACTTATTTGTTAGTGGACCAAATTTTTACCAAAAGTGTATGAAATAGGGGTAGAATTTTCCGGGGAGTGCTATGATGTGTATAGTTTTTTGTTATCGCTTTTCTGGAAACCGGTTTTGCTTCCTCATAGAGGAAGCTTTGTTTTCATAAATTTCGTATATGAATCTTTGATTGCGTATAAAGTTGGGTCTAATCAACCAAATTTAAATGAATTATATATGAAATAGGGGTAGAAGAAACCAAAGAAAAGATTGGTTTTAAGTTTTTGATGCTAATATGTTCAGAGTGTACTAAAACGTCGAAATATTGCATTAAAAAAAATGTCCGTATGTGTTTGTGTGTATGTGTGTGTGTGTGTGTGTGTGTGTGTGTGTGTGTGTGTGTGTGTGGTGTGTGTGTGTGTGTGTGTGTGTGTGTGTGTGTGTGTGTGAGTGTGTGTGTGTGTATGTGCGGATTTGATGTCCGTGGTTGCTCTAACTGCATTGATATATCGGGCTGTTTTTTTTTAATCGATAGAGTATCATTCAAGGAAGGTTGGTATTAAATTTGGCGATAATCGGTAAAGGGGTTCTTTTTTTTTAAAAATTTGAATTTTTTTAGAAATGCCCGTGGTTGCTCTAACTTTTGCAAATTTTAAAATATTGGACTATTTCTAATTTTATTATATTCTTCAGTCTTTTCTACCCCTATTTCATATATAATTCTTTAAGATTTGGTCCGATAAGCGCCATGATGTGTACAGTTTTTGGTTACCAATTTTCTGGAAACCGGTTTTTCTAATTTTTCCAATTTTTCGGGAAATAATTGATTGAATCTCAAAGATTTATATATGAAGTAGGGGTAGAATTTCCCGGGAAGTGCTATAAAGTGTATAATTTTTCGTTACCGATCTTTTTGGAAACCGGTTCCGAATGACCGAATCTCAAAGAATTGTACATGAAGTAGGGGTAGAATTTCCCGGGGAGTGCTATAAAGTATATAATTTTTCGTTACCGATCTTTTTGGATTTTTCCGGAAATAATTGACCGAATCTCAAAGAATTGTATATGAAGTAGAGGTAGAATTTTCCGGGAAGCGCGGTTAGAGGGAAAAAGAAGAAGCAAATACTTTTTATCGCCGCGAATAAAAGCGTCCACCCGTTTAGTGATTCGGGGATGGTATAATTTAGGCAATCCGGGGACTGCCATAAAGTGTATAATTTTTCGTTACCGATTTTTTGGAAACCGGTTCCAAAATTTTTTCAATTTTTCAATAATTGACCGAATCTTAAAGAATCATATATGAAATAGGGGTAGAAAGAACTAAAGAATGTAATAGAATTAGAAAAATTGCTAATAGTAAAGGGGTTTCCAATTTCTGTAAAAAAAAAAAATGTACGTGATTGCTCCAATTTCCGCAAACTTTGATACATCAAGCTGAATTTTTTTTTATGAATAACTTTTGTTACCGATTTTTTGGAAACCGGTTTGGAAATTATTCAAATTTCGAGAAATAATAAGTATTAATTGAACGATTTTCTTGAAACCAGTGCCAAAATTTTTCTAATTTTTTGTTGATGATCTTGATAAAACTGGTACCAAAAGATTACTAATTTTATGGAGATGGCTACTATGGGGTTGAAAATTGGAGGTTTCATGGGGTTCTATTGGTGCTCCTAATTAATGGGTGAGTTTGGGAGAGGGGAATAGATTTTGAGCCCGCGCGAAGCGCGGGCAAAAAATCTAGTAATCATATATGAACATATATAGTCAATATATATTAAAAAAGAACTGTTAACTTCGATAATAAAGCATTGATAAATTAAGATGTATATTTTTTCAAAAGCTGTAGAATCAAAAGTGAAATGATTTATTCCATATATTATAACTTGGCACTGCTTGACGTGAGACAGTGCCGTGTCTCTTGATACCGTTTTTATACCACTGTTCGTCAAATTTTAAATACGATAAACGAATCCTATCGAATGCCATCTATTGGATAATCCGAATTTAAAGTTTATATATAATTATGTATAATCATATATAATCTACATGGATAAATGCTTCTTATATATAATTTATATATAAATTATATGAACTCATATATAATCATGTCAAATTGTATATGAAACATTTATATATATTTAAATATATTTTAATCGCCTTTATAATTATATATAATCATATATGATATCATATATAAGTACGGAAATTTTGCTTTTTATATATAACGCTACATGAAATTATATATAATCATATAGGGTTATATGTATATACTTCCATATGAATCTTATATGTATCCATACATGAGTGCATATATGATCTATTGTTCATATCTAGTTATATTTTGAATTATATATGCCCATATATAATGATATATGGACCCATATATAATTTTATATAAAGCACCAAAGTTCATATATAATCACATATAATCATATATATTTATATATAATTATATATAATTATATATAATCTTTTTTCCCGGGTATCTGACGTATTGCATAAATTTTGTTCATTTCTTGGCAGTGTTATAGTTTTTATGAGGTAAGTACATTTGACAACATGCTTTTTAGAACTTTCTTAATGCTTTATGTAAGTTATTTTTCAAGCGTTACACTATTTTTAACTCGATTAGCTTGTCGTTCTATTAGTATTGGTTAGGATGAAAGTATATTCAGTACGTTGCTGGTTTGTTTTACTGACAGCATTGTACAGACTTATTATAATATAAAACTGCATTTTAAGGGAATATGCCATTACATAAGTAGGGCCAAAATGCTAGTACTGTTTACAACCTAATGTACTGCCAATAAATTAGGAAGTTGTAAACAGTATAAACAAATATTTTTACGTATAAATGTTAAAAAACTTGCACATTGCTTCCTCATAGTTTTTAAGTGTGCAAGTAGAAATCTGCACATTGCTTCCTTATAGTTTTTAAGTGTACAAGTAGAAACCTGCACATTGCTTCCTTATAGTTTTTAAGTGTGCAAGTAGAAACCTTCGTTTACAAAGCTCCTCTATGAGGAAGCTTGTATTTTATTCCATGTATATTATTAGTATTTATTTGTTTTGGCTTCCTCATAGAGGAAACTTTGTGAGCGAAGGTTTCTACTTGCACACTTAAAAACTATAAGAAAGCAATGTGCAGGTTTCTACTTGCACACTTAAAAACTATGAGAAAGCAATGTGCAAGTTTCTACTTGCATACTTAAAAACTATGAGGAAGCAATGTGCAAGTTTCTACTTGCACACTTAAAAACTATGAGGAAGCAATGTGCAAGTTTCTACTTGCACACTTTTTTTTATTGTGATAAATTTTATTGCGACTAATATCTGTTATACTAATATCTGTTATACTATTACAGGAATTAATTACATAATTAATGTTTTTACTAAAATGATCCATAATATCCAATTCAATCTTCCCCCAAAGTCATGTGCTTATGGTGCGCACATAGGTTATAGATAAGCACATGGGACCTACAGTTTAACGCTGGATCCGAACGGCAAGGTAGAAGGGATACTAGGCAAGGGATACTCCTGACGGGCTGCCACTCCGTTGAGGAGGAGAGACAAGCGATACACTTTTATTTATTTTGGTTCTACCAGGACTGGATTCGAACCTGAGATCTTTGGTTTAGCAGACCAGTGCGCTGTCTACTACGCTATGCTTGCTCTCATGATCCCTACTAATTGTGGATATTTCTTATTTCTATTTTGTTCAATCGGTTAGTTAATTCTTCCACGGAAGTAATGTGCAAGTTTCTAACTTGCACACTTTTAAATTATTTTTTCTAATTCTGTATCGCGTTGTATTTTGGCATTCAAGTAAGGTAGTACAATCCTTTTATTTACTTTCATTTCGATAAAAATTTATACATTTTTATTTTATTTTAAGGAAGTTTTAATTTTTCCACAGTATAAATACCTGTAAGTTTTCTAATTTCCGCAAATTTTGAGATATTGGGCCATCACATTGCTTTCTCATAGTTTTTAAGTGTGCAAGTAGAAACCTGCACATTGCTTCTTTATAGTTTTTAAGTGTGCAAGTAGAAACCTTCGCTCATAAAGCTTCCTTTATGAGGAAGCCAAAACAAATAAATACTAATAATTATACATACAATAAAATACAAGCTTCCTCATAGAGGAGCTTTGTGAGCGAAGGTTTCTACTTGCACACTTAAAAACTATAAGGAAGCAATGTGCAGGTTTCTACTTGTTTATTTTATTTTAATTAAATATTTTTATTTTATACTGTTACCTCTTTCATTCTTTGCGATTAAAATGATTCTTTGTAATATTATAATTTTGTTAAGGAGAATTAAGAAGCTATTACCACTTGGGTTGGAATAAAAAGACCCTTGAATGGGAACACAAAGATATGTACCACTTAGGTTTTATTTTTTAAAAGTAGTTACACAACAATTATTTTTTAAAGCAATATATATATTCTCTTTGCAATTAGCGCAATTTGAAGATTTCACATCTTTTTTTGAAATACATGTTACTTGGGTTGAGTTAGGTAACATGTTTGTATAATAATTTTGTTAGGGAGAAATTAAAGCTACTACCACTTAGGTTAGATTTTTGGATTTATTTATATATAACTTCCCGGAAAATTCTACCCCTGTTTGATCTATAATTCTTTGAGATTCGGTCAATTATTTCCCGAAAAATTAGAAAAACCGGTTTCCAGAAAATCGGTAACAAAAAACTACACACATCATGGCACTCCCCGGAAAATTCTACCCCTATTTCACATACTTTTGGTAAAAATTCGGTCTACTAACGAATGAGATTCGGTCAGTTATTTCCCAAAAATTAGTAAAATTAAAAAAACCGGTTTCCAGAAAATCGGTAACGAAAAACTATACACTTTATGGCACTTCCCGGGAAATTCTACCCCTCAACTATGTTTCATATACTTTCGATAAAAAAATCGGTCCACTAACGAATGAGTAGTTCGCGTACAGACAGACAGACAGAAGACGGTACTTATAATAATAAATATGTATATACAATATGTTACAGGGTGCTTCTAAAACAATGTCAGAGATTTTAAGAGCGTATTCTAGGGGTCAAAATAGGAAAAAAAGTTCCTATACATGGGTCCAAAAAGACTATTAATTATTACGCTATGCAAAATTTCAATGATTTTTTCCCCCAACTTTAGAGGGCTATAGGCCAGTTTCACTATCTCCGATTAACTATAACCTTCGATTAAACTCACTCTTCTAAGGGGAACAGTTAGAAAGAGATGAAGAGTGAGTTTAATCGAAGGTTACAGTTAATCGACGTTAGTGAAATTGGCCCTATAACTCGGAAGAAAAGCATTTTTGGACACATCATGTTTACTTATAGGAACTTTTTTTCTTATTTTGACCCTTATAGAATACGTTCTTAAAATCTCTGACATAGTTTTAGAAACACACACACACACACACACACACACACACACACACACGCGCGCGCGCGCGCACGCACGCACGCACGCACGCACGCACGCACGCACGCACGCACACACGCACACACGCACACGCACACGCACGCGCACACACACGCACGCACACACACACACACACACACACACACACACACACACACACACACACACACACATACACACACACACACATACACACACACACACACACACACACACACACACATATATATATATATATATTTATATATAAAACACAAATAAAATCAAAATATGTTATTTTTTAAGAAAAATTCTTAGAAAACCAATAAAACTATAAATATCTGAAAGATCAAAAGATTATTCTGTAAGTAATGAAGACCTGTGGTATCAGTGCAAGTGCAAGCTGTGCACTGGTTGGGCTCATAACTCGATCATGTAGCAATAGGGGAAATTTTCATTTCTTTTGTGATGAGTGTTTTTAATTAGAAATTTTTTTTATCTTTTAGATATTTATTAGTTTTCTAAGAAGATAATTTTTGTTAAAGGATAACATATTTTGATTTTATTTGTGTTATTGGCTTATAATTTAGTAAAAACAGGTAATGGTTTTTTCAAAACCATGTTGTGTTGAAAGATCCAAATTCTCTGTTTTTAATAAATTATGATTAAAATCTGTTAAAGTCTGACTAAATATTATTTTTGCTTCCTTATAGAGAAAGCTGTTTTCATGAAAAAAATTTTTTTCTGTTTTCTTTGCCAATGTGTTTAGAATGTTCTAAAACGTCGAAAAATCACATTTTTATAAAATGTCCGTGCGTGCGTGTGTGTGTGTGTGTGTGTGTGTGTGTGTGTGTGTGTGTGTGTGTGTGTGTGTGTGTGTGTGCGTGCGGATGTGATGTTTGTGGTTGCTCTAACTTCCGCAAATTTTGAGATATCGGGCTCAATTTAAAAAAAAAATGTAGAGTATCATTAAAGGAAGGTTGGTATTAAATTTGGCGATGATCAGTAAAGGGGCACATTTTTTATAAAATTTTGAATTTTTTGAGAAATGTCCGTGGTTGCTCCAACTTCCGCAAATTTTGAGATATCAGTTTATTTCTAATTCTGTTATATTTTTTAATCTTTTCTACCCCTATTTCATATATAATTCTTTAAGTTTTGGTTGATTAGACTCAGCTTTATATGCGATCAAATGTCCATAATTTTTTGAAAAATGTCTGTGATAGCTATAACTTCCGCAAATTTGGAGATATCGGGCTATTTCTAATTCCATTATCTTCTTCGGTCTTTTCTACCCCTATTTCATATATAATTCTTTAAGGTTGATTAGATCCAGTTTTATACGCGATCAAAGGTCCATTCGCGAAGTCCATATATGCAGGACCATGTAACCTGAACTCCCAAAGTTAACATCGATTTGACATTGCGTCAATTGTAAAACCCCACTTGTGCTACTAAGCTGACTCTT
Source organism: Temnothorax nylanderi (assembly GCF_030848795.1). NCBI lineage: Eukaryota > Metazoa > Arthropoda > Insecta > Hymenoptera > Formicidae > Temnothorax > Temnothorax nylanderi. The sequence continues at coordinate 145,056 of NW_027249429.1, forward strand.
TTTCAATTCATAAAAAGGTTAAATTTAAAATTTTAAAAAGTGTGCAAATTAGAAACTTGCACATTGCTTCTTTATCATTACAGATCGCTACCATTGCTCCTATTTTATTTCGCTCATAAAGCTTCCTCTATGAGGAAGCCAAACTAATAAATACTAATAATTATGCATCAAATAAAATACAAGCTTTTTATTAAATTGATCTTATAGATAAATAAGTAAACTTAATTTGGAAAGCGATTTTATTTCATTAATACCAGATTAGATACATTTTTTCATATTTTGAAAAATACTGGCTCTTTCATGCCCACTCTCTCCTACGTATATATATATCTCTCCATAGCGCTTCTACGAGGTTCTAAATACGCATATGTGATACACATATATATTTATACGTGTACGTGGTCTATACATGTAATATTATTAGACTTTTTCTCACAAGCAGTGATAAATGGCCAAGATCAAAGGTTCCGACGCGTGTAGTCATTTTACACGCGTGTAACACACATATCTAATGAAAAAGAGACGACTACACAGTCTGTGTATTGGGGACGTACGTAAGTGTAAATGTATTGTGCGAGGCAGCGAGCTGTTCCAGCTAACTGGTACGAGGGTGAAGACGTTTTAGATTCTTCCCTAAGCAGAGGAAGAAAATCGTCTGGTTCTAATTCTATAATTCTATAAATAGATCGTAACACTAATGTTATTATTATAAACCTTTTTAAAATTATTTACTTAATATAATTAAACTTACATTATTTTGAGATTATTTACTTTGGATAATTCTGTAAATAAATTTTTATTGCAATAAAAAATAATACAATTATACTGCATATGTCAGAAAAATATTTACATAATTTCTCAGGAAAATAATATTAGACGTATAGTATATGTTACAAGAGATTTAGAAATTTAATAATAGATAAGATTTAAACAAAAATCTAAAAAATTATACAATATGAAATAAATAGTATAAGATAGAAAATTTGTATTAATGAATAGATATTATACAGGGTGTTTCAGTGTTAAATGTTCTAACTTAAAATATGAACTTAGGACCTCAAAACAAGAAAAAATTTTCCTCTGGAGGTATGCCCGTAAACGCTTTGTTTAAGAGATATTGACATCTAAACATTTTTATAATAAAATTTTATAAAATTGTTATCAGGTTATAATAAATACTTTATTACTAGAAAATATAAAAATTTTAAATTTTGTTATAAATTTTGTTTAAAGTGACGGCCTTGAACATTGAAACAAGCTTGGCATCTTTCTATCACGGCATGCAGCAGTGCAGGCAGAGCGACACTGAGTAGCTGTTATATTGTTTCACATGCTTCAATAATTCTTTATTGTAAAGAATTAATGTCATTAACCGGCCTTTCGTAGATTTTTTGTTTAATAGCATCCCAAGTAAAAAATTCTATTACAAAAACCATCACGAACACCATTTCAGCATATTCACTATTATAATAAATGCGAGGTATAATGATACTTAGTTCGCAAAAGCGTCGAACAAACTGAGAAAAGATGCTTAGTTCGCGAAAGCATCGAACAAATTGAGAAATGATGCTTAGTTCGCGAAAGCGTCGAACAAACTGAGAAATGATGCTTAGTTCGTAAAAGCGTTGAACAAACTGAGAAATGTCATTGAGAAAATTTCTCAGTAATATGTCGATATGATGTTTGTCTGTCGTTTTTATAATATTGTCAATATTGATATGTACAATTATGAAAACAAGTTCGTATTAGCAGTCGTACAATAAATTTATCATTCCTATCCGTAAATTTAGATGTCAATATCTCTTAAACAAAGCTTTTACGGGCATACTTCCAGAGAAAAATTTTTTTCTTGCTTTGAGGTCTAAGTTCATATTTTAAGTTAGGACATTTTTAATCCTAAAATACCCTGTACATATATAAATTTTGTATAATAATTAGATAAAGAGAAGTTTTGCAATAACATAAAAATAGATAATTACACATTTTTTTATTTTTCTTGCAACCCACAAACGTTATCTAAATCCAAAGAAAATAAAATACGTCAAAAAAGAAAATTACAACAATCAATAAGTTATATAATTTATATATACTACACTGAGAGCCCCATTTTGTTGAATCAACTGAATTCTTGGTTGGATATGAGCAAACAAATTCTTTAGTTAATATAACGAAAAATTTGGTTCACATAACAAAAAATTTAGTTATGTTAAAAAATTTTTGTTATGTTAACCAAATTTTTTGTTATATTAATTTGTTTGCTCATATCCAACCAAGAATTTAGTTGATTCAACAAAATGGGGCTCTCAGCCCCAAAAACTTGGCGCTGCTAGACTTCGAAATTTAAACATTAAAGTTTAAACATTAGTACTAAAATTTTTGATTGAATAAAAAAACAATAAACATAATTTAAGAAAGAATGTGACGGGAGTAAAAAAGCAGCGCCAAGTTTTTTTACAAGAAAAATTTTGCTTCCTCATAGAGGAAGCTTTGTTTTCGTACATTCGTATATGAACCTTTGATTGCGTATAAAGTTGGCTCTAATCAACCAAATTTAAAATATATATATGAAATAGGGGTAGAAGAAACCAAAGAAAAGATTGTTTTTTGAGTTTTTGATGCTAATATATTCAGAGTGTTCTAAAATGTCGAAATATTGCATTTAAAAAAATGTCCGTATGTATGTATGTATGTGTGTATGTGTGTATGTGCCAAATTTACCGAAAATTCTATAACTCCAGAACTAATCAACCAAATCTTAACGAATTATATATGAAATAGGGGTAAATTTACTTAAAGTTTTTTAAAGTTACTTAAAGTATTTTAAAGTATTATAAAGTATACTAGCCGTAATAATAGTATACTAATAGTATAATAGTAGACTAATAGTATACTGACAGCCGAGCGTAAAGTTTTCTTTAAGTTATTAACCTCAATAAAAACTTTATAAGCAAGTCGCAAATATACTTTAAATTTACTTTTAACAAACGTAATACTATACTTATAAATATACTTTAACTTTACTTTTTATAAAGGTAATACTTAAAGCTGATTTTAACTTATGCGTGTTGTTTCAACAGTATACTTAAAAAGACAAGTTCCCTTTTTCACCACACTTGCACCACACGAGACATTAAGAAATATTATATCATATATATTCAAAATTTTATTACTCTTTTTAAACTGAATTTGTTTCTTAAGATGATTTTTGGAAAATTATATATTTGCGCTGGTTATGACATATGTAGACTATATATAACACTTACATCAAATTAAGAAGTAGTCTACCACGTAAGGCAGTTGGCTCACGATCCAGAGGTCCCGAGTTCGAATCCCACCAAGGTAAGTGTGTTTTTCAAATACGAGAAAATATTTATAATCATAGACTGCATCTTAAGAAACAAATTTAGTTATAAAATAGTAATAAAATTTCGAAATAAATAATTTTTTTTTATTCCGGGTGAATATCGGAAATCAGTGTCCTCTAGTATTAAGAGGACTGTAATCTTAAGTCTAGTGTCTCATGGTTAGAGGATATTCCTCTAGATTTTAAAATATCTTCTTGAGACCGTATTTCAGAGGAAAATTCTCTAAAATCAAGCGGGAGCCACTAAATGACAGAATATTTTTTTTGGGGTGATTAATAGTAATTGCATGAGTTAACTTAAAGTAACTTTTAAAGTATATTATAGAAATACTTAAAGTTTGGTTCGAAATCACTTCTAGTTTATCAATAGTTTATCAATAGTAATTTCTTTGGTAAACTTTCTAGTTTATTTTAAGTTTTTTAAAGTAAATTTTCCTAAGGGCTAGAAAAGACTGAAGAATATAATAGAATTAATAAAAATTGTTAATAATAAAGGGGTTACCAATTTCTGTAAAAAAAAACAAGTTTACTGAAATTTCTGTAACTCAAGAACTGATTAAGGGGGGAACCTGAATTAGAACGCTAAAAAAAAGCATAATTTTTGCAATTTTTTTTCGGCTCCAATAAAACGAATCTTTTCGAAACTTTTGGGGTGTTTTATCACACATTTTGACATTAACAAAAAAAATGTTTTATACAAAAATATTGATTTTTAGTATTAAATGTTCAGCAATATCTACAACCACGTTTTTCAAATTCTCGTACAAGATAGAGAAAAATCTATTTGACTAATCGACTTGATCCAAGATTTTTTAGTTACATAATTGCATTCTCTTCTATGTGAACCTAAAAAAATTTTTTAATATCGAAAATTAAACTAATTGTGAGACTTTGAAAAAAAAGTTACGATTTTCGCCAAAAATTTTCAACTTAATTGTTTAAAAAAAGTTGTTAAATTTAATTTTTTAATAAATCTCTTAGGTTCACATAGAAGAGAATGCAATTATGTAACTAAAAAATCTTGAATCAAGTCGATTAGTCAAATAGATTTTTCTCTATCTTGTACGAGAATTCGAAAAACGTGGTTGTAGATATTGCTGAACATTTAATACTAAAAATCAATATTTTTGTATAAAAAAATTTTTTTTGTTAATGTCAAAATGTGTGATAAAACGCCCCAAAAGTTTCGAAAAGATTCGTTTTATTGGAGCCGAGAAAAAAAATGGCAAATTATGCTTTTTTTAGCGTTCTAATTCAGGTTCCCCCCTTAACCAAATTTTAAAAAATTATATATGAAATAGGGGTAAAAAAGACTGAAAAATATAATAGAATTAATAAAAATTGTTAATAATAAAGGGGTTACCGATTTCTTTAACCCTTATGTCAATACCCGGAATGTGCGACGTTGTTCAATACCCGAGTACCCGGGTACCCACCTGTGCATATATGGGTAAAATTTTTAATGTTTGCATGAAAATTTTTTTATGACCGCCCGGATCGTCGCTATTTGAACTTTTTACTATCGAAATATGCAATGAACTTTTTGTTTCAATACCCGGAAGTAAAAAAATTATCGTCTTGAAGTTTACCTACTTGATTCTAATACCCAGGGTACCTGGGTACCCACTTTTAAAAATATGTAAAAAAATAATTAATTTTCTTATTTTTGATTATATAAACAATTGTTTTTTATTAATTTACCATTCCTATAACCATATTAATTATTTATAAATTAATTTAGTCAATAACTATAATAAAACTCATATTTTTAAAAGTGGGTAACCCGGGTACCCTGGGTATTAGAATCAAGTAGGTAAACTTCAAGACGATAATTTTTTTACTTCTGGGTATTGAAACAAAAAGTTCATTGCATATTTCGATAGTAAAAAGTTCAAATAGCGACGATCCGGGCGGTTATAAAGAAATTTTTATGCAAACATTAAAAATTTTACCCATATATGCACAGGTGGGTACCCGGGTATTGACATAAGGGTTAAAAAAAAACAGCCAAGTTTACTGAAATTTCTATAACTCAAGAACTGATTAACCAAATTTTAAAGAATTATATATGAAATAGAGATAGAAAAGACTGAAGGATATAATAGAATTAATAAAAATTGTTAATAATAAAGGGGTTACCGATTTCTGTTAAAGAAAACAGCCAAGTTTACTGAAATTTCTATAACTCAAGAACTGATTAACCAAATTTTGAAGCAAATAATTATATATGAAATAAGGGTAGAAAAAATTGAAAAATATAATAGAATTAATAAAAATTGCTAATAATAAAAGGGTTATCGATTTTTGTTTAAAAAAATCTACGTGATTGCTCTAATTTCCGCAAATTTTGAGATATCAAGCTTAATTTTTTTTTAATAGATAGAGTATCATTAAAGGTAGGTTGGTGTGGAATCTGGCAATGATCGGTGAAGGGGTTACCAATTTTTGCCTAAAAATTGTACAAGTTATACATGTAATCTTATATACAAGGTATCATTAAAGAAAGGTTGTTTTGAATTTGACGAAGATTGGTGAAAGGGTTACTGCTTTCTGCTTAAAAAATAAATAGGGTAGACCGAGGCGAATCGGATTTCTAATTAGCACGATAAAATAGCTTGTTTAAAATAAAACACTAACGAAAATTGTCTTAAAACTTATATTAATCCGATTCGCCTCAATCTACCCTAAGTTATTTGATGGATAGAGTATCATTAAAGGAAGATTGTTATTTAATTTGGCGAGGATCGGTGAAGGGATTACCGATTTCTGCTTAAAAAGTGTATAAGATGTACATGTAATTTTATATAGAGTATTATTAAAAGAAGGTTGTTTTGAATTTTGCGAGGTGAATGGGTTACCGATTTCTGCTTAAAAAATGTGTAACAATTTCTGCTTAAAAAATGTGTAAGTTATTTGATGGATAAAGTATCATTTAAGAAAAGTATTGAATTTGGCGAGGATCGGTGAAGGAATTACCGATTTTTGCTTAATATACATAATCGGTAGTTTTATATAGAGTATTGAATTAAAAAAAGATTGGTATTGAATTTGGCGATAATCAGTAAAAAGGTTCTTTCTTTATATTGAATTTTTCAAAATTTTAAATGCCTTTAACTCAAGAACTGATCAACCAAATCTTAAACAATTATATATGAAATAAGGGTAAAAAAGACTATAGAATATAATAAAATTAGAAATAGTCCAATATTTCAAAATTTACAAAAGTTAGAGCAACCAGGGGCATTTCTAAAAAAATTCAAAATTTTATAAAGAAAGAACCTTTTTACCGATTATCGCCAAATTCAATACCAACCTTCTTTTAATAATACTCTATATAAAATTACATATACAACTTATACATGTAACTTTTTGAGCAGAAATCGGTAACTCCTCCACTGATCATCGCCAAATTCAAAATACCTTCCTTAAATAATATTCTATCCATCAAATAACACTTACACATTTTTTAAGCAAAAATCGATAACCCTTTCACCGACCCTCGCAAAATTCAAAACAACTTTGGTTTAATGATATTCTATATAAAATTACATGTACGTCTTATACACTTTTTAAGCAGAAATCGGTAATCCCTTCACCGATCCTCAAAAAATTCAAAATTTTATAAAGAAAGAACTCTTTTACCGATTATTAGATATACCGATAATAACCAAATCTTAAAGTATTATATATGAAATAAGGGTAGAAAAGACTGAAGAATATAATAAAATTAGAAATAGCCCAATATTTAGAAAAGAACCCCTTTACCGATCATCGCCAAATTGAATACCAACCTTTCTTAAATGATACTCAATCAATTAAAAAAAAATTCAGCCCGATATCTCAATATTTGCGAAAGTTAGAGCAACCACGGACATTTCTAAAAAAATGCAAAATTTTTTTAAAAAAGAACCCCTTTACCGATTATCGCCAAATTCAATACCAACCTTCCTTGAATGATACTCTATCGATTAAAAAAAAATTCAGCCCGATATCTCAATGTTTGCGGAAGTTAGAGCAACCACAGACATCAAGTCCGCACATACACACACATACACACATACGGACATTTTTTTTAATGCAATATTTCCACGTTTTAAAACACTCTGAACATATTAGCATCAAAAACTAAAAAAACAATCTTTTCTTTGGTTTCTTCTACCTTTATTTCATATATAATTCATTTAAATTTGGTTGATTAGACTCAACTCTATACGCAATCAAAGGTTCATATACGAAGTTTACGAAAACAAAGCTTCCTCTATGAGGAAGCAAAATGGCCCAATATCTCAAAATTTGCGGAAATTAGAAAACCTACAGGTATTTATACTGTGGAAAAATTAAAACTTTCTTAAAATAAAAAAAAATGTATAAATTTTTATCAAAATGAAAGTAAATAAAAGGATTGTACTACCTTACTTGAATGCCAAAATACAACGCGATACAGAATTAGAAAAAATAATTTAAAAGTGTGCAAGTTAGAAACTTGCACATTACTTCCGTGGAAGAATTAACTAACCGATTGAACAAAATAGAAATAAGAAATGTCCACAATTAGTAGTGATCATGAGAGCAAGCATAGCGTAGTAGACAGCGCACTGGTCTGCTAAACCAAAGATCTCAGGTTCGAATCCAGTCCTGGTAGAACTAAAATAAATAAAATTGTATCGCTTGTCTCTCCTCCTCGACGGAGTGGCAGCCCGTCAGGAGTATCCCTTGCCTAGAAACCCCCTCTACCTTGTCGTTCGGATCCAGCGTTAAACTGTAGGTCCCATGTGCTTATGTATAACCTACGTGCGCACCATAAGCACATGACTTTGGGGGAGGCCTAAGTCCGATTCAGACTGTTGCGCCATTGGATAGGATAGTAGGGATCATTTTAGTAAAAACATTAATTATTTAATTAATTCGTGTAATAGTATAACAGATATTAGTATAACAGATATTAGTCGCAATAAAGTTTATCACAATAAAAAAAAGTGTGCAAGTAGAAACTTGCACATTGATTCCTTATAGTTTTTAAGTGTGCAAGTAGAAACTTGCACATTGCTCCCTCATAGTTTTTAAGTGTGCAAGTAGAAACTTGCACATTGCTTCCTCATAGTTTTTAAGTGTGCAAGTAGAAACCTGCACATTGCTTCCTTATAGTTTTTAAGTGTGCAAGTAGAAACCTTTGCTCACAAAGCTTCCTCTATGAGGAAGCCAAAACAAATAAATACTAATAATTATACATCGAATAAAGTACAAGCTTCCTCATAGAGGAGCTTTGTGAGCGAAGGTTTCTACTTGCACACTTAAAAACTATAAGGAAGCAATGTGCAGGTTTCTACTTGTTTATTTTATTTTAATTAAATATTTTTATTTTGTACTGTTACCTCTTTCATTCTTTGCGATTAAAATGATTTTTTGTAATATTATAATTTTGTTAAGGAGAATTAAGAAGCTATTACCGGGAAAAAATGGAAAAGATCTGAACAAACTTGATCAGATCTCATCAGATCCGATCCACTCAGATCTGGTTTGATCAAAATATTGGCCCTATCTGATCAGATCCAATCAGACATTAGTAGATCTGATCCGATCCTAGCGGATAGAGTCAGATATGTAACGAGAATAATCTATTATATCTGCTCAGATCCATTAGACATGAGTAGATCTGATCCGATCCGGTGTCCATCCACTGCAGAAAATTGTTGTTTTCAAATGTTATTTTTTAAATGTGCCACTTTATTATAAAAGTGGACTCCACAATACAAAAGTTGTACCGTTCCACGATTTACATAACTTGGCGCAACTTAGCACGACACTGCCGTGTCTGATACCGTTCTTATACCACTGTTCATCAAATTTTAAATACGAGAATCAGATTCTGTCGGATGCCATCTATCGGATACTTTGAGATGCAACATTATGATCTGATCATATATAATCTTATATGACTATATAAGTTTATATGTGATTATATTATTTTATCAGTTTAAATTATAAGGTATGTTTGCAAAATAATTTAAAAGATTAATATATAATGTTTTATATATACATATACACATTAATCTTTTATATTTATCTATTATTAATTAATTTTGCATGGTATTTTTTTAATGGAATATTTATAATAAATTCTAAATATGGTGTCAAGATTAACAATTATTATTAAATTGGCAGAGACTATATTTATTATATATGTTAATGTTTCAAAATTGAGAAAACTGTTTTTAATATAAAAATTAATTGATTTTTTGACCAAAAATCATTTAAGCTTCCCCTTTACAGAGTTAATATTATATTTGATATAATGTCCAACATTGAGTGTAAAAATTAATAATGGACGATTTGAAAACGAAATTTTTATAATAAACAGAATAATAAATTTCTTTCGCCAGTATATAGAATAACAATTAAAGTAATTTAAATCGACCGTAACTGGCAATATATAACGTCTTTTCGATATAAACATAGAAAAACTGTGAGCCAACTTGGTTTGTCGGATTCACACAGCACTTTTTTGGATCAAATCAAGACATTATTAATTTTGACCATGAGTTTTGGTCAGTTGATGCTGGGGTAGTATTTTTTGGCAATAAAAATTTAAACTATTTAACTTAGAAATTACATCAACTGACCAAAACCCATGGTCGAAATTAATAATGTCTCGATTTGATCCGAAAAAGTGCTGTGTGAAGACAAACCAAGTTGGCTCACAGTTTTTCTATGTTTATATCTGTTGGATTAAAACCGCGTAATAACTTTTAAGCTTGGCGCGCTTCACGCCGTCATTATTATAGAGGGAACAGCAACGGCGCATGCATTAGCGTGCTCTCTGTCCGTTTCCGGTTTAGTCGGTCTTACTCGCTGCAGAGCAAGCAGCACGTCGTTATTTGTACAAGCATTTTTAGTTTACGTTTTGTACGGTCCGAAATATGTCTCAATTATATCATCTACTTGCTCAGTTTTTACTCGCGAGGTTCCCGAAACAACACGATCCTGGTAAACATTCAACAGGTTATGGGCCCAGTGTCGTAGGACGGTTCTCGGAAGAAGTGTCGTGTTCGTAAAGTGACTCGGGTCAATACGCAACGGTAGAAAGACACGGTTAGAGTTGGTTAAGAAACGCGAGTGAGCAAAGATGTCGGACGAAATAACGACGCGGCATATGCCGAAATTCGATGGTAGCGATTTCACCACGTGGAAATTCCAAATCACGAGGCTATTTATAGCAAATGGCTTGTTGGAAATTGTCGACGGTACGCGGAAGAAACCCGCGGCTGCAGCAGAGATAAAAGTCTGGGAACGTGACAACGCAAAAGCCATGTTCGTGATCTCTTCGACAATGGAAGCGAAGCAACTTAGATCGCTTATAACTTGCGAAACAGCTAATGAGATGTGGGTGAAACTTGCAAAAATTCACGAACAAAGATCGGCATCGAATAAGCTCGTGCTGAATCAAAGATACCATGAGTATCGCATGACTTCCGGGGACTCTGTCGTCGAGCACTTTACAAAAGTGCAAAATCTCGCGCAACAATTACGGGACATCGGCCAAAATGTCGACGACGTGTCGATAATGGCGAAAATTTTGGGCAGCCTCCCGCCAAAATATAATGCGTTCAGGCCTGCGTGGGACAGCATGGATGAAGAAAGACAAACGCTCGACAATTTGATGGAGAGACTCATCAAGGAAGAAAGTCAATATTCAGCGGACGACGATACTGCGAGTGCCCTCGCCGCAATGACGATAGGCAAGAAGAAAAATAGCTCGAAATCGCAAAATCAAAACAAGAAGAAAGATGGCGATCAAAGCAAGAAGAAAGATGGCTATCAAAGTAAGAAAAATGATGGCGATTGTTTCTACTGCGGTAAGAAGGGACACTACGCTCGAGACTGCAGAAAGAAGAAACGCGACAATGAAGAGAGAAAATCGCAAACATCTTCACATGGATCTTCGGAAAATTGTGCCTTCTTGTTAACAATCAAATCGAGTTCAATGTCTTCTACAGAAGATGTACAGTCAATGCCTTCTACGGAAGATGTACAGCACCTATTACGAGCCGATACGGAGGATGTCTGGTTGACCGACAGCGGAGCGTCCTGCCATGTTACTTTTCACAGAGAATGGCTGTCTGATTACCGATCGGTAAGTGGAGAAAAAGTGAAGCTCGGCGACGATGCCGAATGTGAAGTGCGCGGAATCGGAAACGTGCATATCGAAAAACTCGTACGAAGAACATGGGAAAATGCGACGATTCGTAACGTATTTTTCGTGCCTAAATTAAAGAAAAATCTGCTCTCGGTTGGAGTTCTCACATCCGGGGGATACGAGGTATCGTTCAAGGACAATCGCGTCGCGTTGATGAAAAACGATCTTGTGTACGCGAACGGCGTAAAACAGAACAATGACGTTTACCGAATGTTTTTTCGTGTGAGCAACTCGCGCGCGATTCCGGAAGCAAACATTTCAACAAGTCTCAAGCGTTGGCACGAGCGTCTCGGCCACGTAAACCAGAAGACACTTCGCGAGATGGTAAACTACGGCGCAGTAAACGGAGTAAAACTCGGAGACGTGAAAGATTTCTCTTGCGACGCCTGTCAGCTCGGAAAATCGCACAAGTTACCTTTCAAGAATACAAGCGACAGATCAAGATACCGTCCAGGTGAATTTATGCACTCGGATGTGTGCGGACCGCTACCTGAACCTTCGATTGGAGGAGCAAGATTCTTTTTGACCTTCGTGGATGAAGCGTCCGGATACAGGCACGTATTCTTTCTGCGACACAAAAGCGATGTTTACGAAAAATTCAAGGAATTTGATCGGATGGTGGAGAACAAGTTCGGACGAAAGATACAAGTGGTACACGCCGACAACGGTCGCGAATATTGTAACGAGAACATGTATCGGTATTTCAAATCACGTGGAATTCGTATGGAAAATACTGCCCCTTATACCCCCGAACAGAATGGAAAGGCGGAGCGAGAGAATCGCACAATCGTGGAGAGTGCGAGAACAATGATCGGACACAAGAATCTGCCAAAGGCGCTTTGGGAGGAGGCTGTAAATACAGCGGTCTACGTTCTCAATCGCACCCCTCAAAGCAAAAATTCAAAGCAGACATTATTCGAAATCTGGCATGGAAAGAAGCCGGATTTATCACATATTAGAGTATTCGGGTCAATCGCATACATGCATATTCCACACCAGATGCGGAGAAAACTTGATGCAAAGGCGAAACGGATGTTGTTAGTTGGTTACGATAACGACTCTGTAAATTACAGTTTATTTGACCCCGACAAACGATCAATAACAGTATCCAGGCATGTCACCTTCCACGAGCATACTGAGGAGAATCGGTCAATGAATCACAGCGACGACGAGCTGATCGGACTACCTAAAACTGAGAGGATGGATGACGGGAATCGCAACAATCCAAAACGAAGGGACGACGAGCCTGGAAATAATGAGGAAGGAGAACGAAGAGATGGTGAACCCAGGAATAACAAAGAAGAAGAACTTGAAACAATTCCTGAACCAGCGGATAACAAAAGGAGCACATTAAGAGATCGGGCAAGTATCAAACCACCAAAGAGATACGAAATAAATGCAACCGAGTATACTCCATTAACTTTCAGACAAGCAATAAACGGGTCTGAGTCCGAACAATGGAGACGTGCAATAGATGAGGAGCTGGAGGCGCATGATCGAAACAATACATGGTCAATTGTGCCGATGGACCAAAGTAAAAAGCTCTTGGACACTAAGTGGGTGTTCAAAATTGTCAAGGAAGAAAATGGACACATCAAGCGGTTTAAGGCGCGATTGGTTGCGCGCGGATTCCAACAAAAGGAAGGGCTCGATTATACCGAGACTTTCGCTCCAGTGCAGTGGTGCGCTACGATTCTCTGCGAGTGTTCCTGGCGATGACAACACAATTGAATCTCGAACTGATTCAATTTGACGTGAAGACGGCGTTCTTGCACGGAGAAGTGAAGGAAGAACTCTATTTAAAGATACCCGACGGACTAAAGGTCAACGGCGACTCAAGTGCTGTGATGTGTCGCTTGAATAAATCACTTTACGGTATCAAACAAGCCGCGCGATGTTGGAACGAGAAATTTGCAGACTTTTTGGAAAAATTTAATCTCGTGCCGTGCGAATCCGAAAAATGTATTTTTGTCGGTGTGATTATGAATGTACTTGTACTTCTAGCACTATTCGTGGACGATGGTTTGATTGCGTGCAAGTCTTATGATGTTCTTGTTTTTATTATTAACGAATTAGGCAAATCGTTTGAAATAACTTTAGGAGATGCATCAATGTTCGTGGGTTTGCAAATAGAACGCGATCGGATTGAAAAATCGATGCGAATTCATCAGAGAGCGTATATCACGCAAATAATAGAGCGATTTGGCGTGAACGACGCGAAACCGGTTTCCATACCTGCGGATCCACACGCGATACTTGGTCCAGTAGAAGAGAATGAATCAGAGATTACGAATGTTCCATACAGGGAAGCTGTCGGTTCGTTAATGTTCTTGGCTGTAATATCAAGACCCGATATAGCGTTTGCGGTAAATGTACTTAGCCGATTTCTAAACAAACATAATCAAAATTATTGGAACGCAGCAAAGCGTGTTTTTAGGTATTTGATAGGAACCGCGGAGCTCGGAATAATGTATAAAAGCGGTGGGAATGACTTCATATTAGAAGGGTATTCGGACGCGGATTTTGCAGGCGATATAGAGACGCAGCGCTCGACAACCGGTTATGTGTTTATGCTTGCGAACGGTCCGGTGAGTTGGACATCCCAAAGACAAAAATCCGTAACTTTAAGTACGACCGAGGGTGAATATGTTGCGGCCGCAGCGGCGGCAAAGGAAGCTATATGGCTTAGGAAGCTTATGAACGATATCGGATGTCAATGTGAAAAAGCTACGATTATTCATATAGATAACCAATCTGCAATTCAATTGGTAAAGAATCCGGTATACCACAAAAGAACAAACCACATTGACATCCGCTATCATTTTCTACGCGAAAAAGTAGAGGAGACCGAGTTAAAAGTATGTTACATTCCTAGTAATCTGCAACGAGCAGATATTCATACAAAAGCCGTCCAGAGAGAGCGTTTTAAAGATTTATGTGCAATGTTAAATCTAACAAGTAGATGCGTGAAGCACTTAAGCGATGGGAATGTTGGATTAAAACCGCGTAATAACTTTTAAGCTTGGCGCGCTTCACGCCGTCATTATTATAGAGGGAACAGCAATGGCGCATGCATTAGCGTGCTCTCTGTCCGTTTTCGGTTTAGTCGGTCGTACTCGCTGCAGAGAGCAAGCAGCACGTCGTTATTTGTACAAGCATTTTTAGTTTACGTTTTGTACGGTCCGAAATATATCTCAATTATATCATCTACTTGCTCAGTTTTTACTCGCGAGGTTCCCGAAACCACACGATCCTGGTAAACATTCAACAATATCAAAAAGACGTTATATATTGCGGTCCAGTTACGGTCGATTTAAATTACTTTAATTGAAATTTTTATAAGTTCTATACTGACGAGATCTGCTCAAATCCGGCAAGATCGGAAGAGATCTGATTGGATCAGCAACACAACTTTGTAAGCCAAGATTGGTCTTATCTGGTGAGATCAAGATATGTCTGACTAGGTCTGCTCAGATCCGGCAAGATCGGAAGAGATCTGATTGAATCAGCAACACAACTTTGTAAGCCAAGATTGGTCTTATCTGGTGAGATCAAGATATGTCTGACTAGGTCTGCTCAGATCTAGCAAGATCGGAAGAGATCTGATTGGATCAGCAACACAACTTTGTAAGCCAAGATTGGTCTTATCTGGTGAGATCAAGATATGTTTGGCTAGGTCTGCTCAGATCCGACAAGATCTGAGGCGTAATGTCTGCTCGTACTTCAGGAGATCTGAAGCAATCAGATAATGTAAGATTAGATCGGAAGAGATCCGATTGGATCTGCGATTCAATATCGAACGGCAGCAATGGTCAGATCTGGTGAAATCGGATTATAGTTCAGCATATCTGGCTGCATGTGATCAGATATGGCCATGCAGATCTGGCGAGATAAAATTGTATCCAATCAGATATGACTTTACTTGAATTTCAGATCTCGTTGTATCTCATTTTATCAAATCAGACATGGTACCACTTGGGTTGGAATAGAAAAACCCTTGAATGGGAACACAAAGATATGTACCACTTAGGTTTTATTTTTTAAAAGTAGTTGCACAACAATTATTTTTTAAAGCAATGTATATATTCTCTTTGCAATTGACGCAATTTGAAGATTTCACATCTTTTTTTGAAATACATGTCACTTGGGTTGAGTTAGGTAACACAAATTTGTTTGTATAATAATTTTGTTAGGGAGAAATTAAAGCTACTACCACTTAGGTTGGATTTTTGGATTTATATATATCACTTAGGTTAAACTAGGTAACGTAATTTTGTGATGATATAATTTTGTTAAGGAGAAATAAAGCTACTACTTAGGTTGGATTTTTGAATTTACAAAATACATTGTGTGTACTTGGCGCCTTTTTTTTACCTTTTTTGAAAAATAATTATTAATTTTTTTAGTAATAAATAATTAGTCTCATTTACATTACTTATACCCCATTTACGTGGAGGAATTATCGTAAGTTATTACGATACCCAGTGTGAGAAAAACAGTGTGCAAGTAGAAACTTGCACATTGCTTCCTCATAGTTTTTAAGTGTGCAAGTAGAAACTTGCACATTGCTTCCTCATTGTTTTTAAGTGGGCAAGTAGAAACTTGCACATTGCTTCCTCATAATTTTTAAGTATACAAATTATAAATTTGAACATTACTTCCTCACAATTTTCAAATATGCAAATTATAAATTTGAACGTTGCTTAATCAACATTTTATTTCGCTCATAAAGCTTCCTCTTATGAGGAAGCCTATTTTTTTATGTATAATTTATTGGTAGATATTTATTAATTTGGCTTCCTCATAGAGGAAGCTTTATAACCTTTATGAGGAAGCAAAACATTCCCGAGAAAAAATGGAAGAGATCTGAACAAACTTGATCAGATCTCATCAGATCTGATCCACTCAGATCTGGTTTGATCAAAATATTGGCCCTATCTGATCAGATCCAATCAGACATGAGTAGATCTGATCCGATCCTAGCGGATAGAGTCAGATATGTAACGAGAATAATCTATTATATCTGCTCAAATCCAATCAGACATGAGTAGATCTGATCCGATCCGGTGTCCATCTACTGCAGAAAATTGTTGTTTTCAAATGTTATTTTTTAAATGTGCCACTTTATTATAAAAGTGGACTCCACGATACAAAAGTTGCCGTTCCACGATTTACATAACTTGGCGCAACTTAGCACGACACTGCCGTGTCTGATACCGTTCTTATACCACTGTCCATCAAATTTTAAATACGAGAATCAGGTTCCGTCGGATGCCATCTATCGGATACTTTGAGATGCAACATTATGATCTGATCATATATAATCTTATATGACTATATAAGTTTATATGTGATTATATTATTTTATCAGTTTAAATTATAAGGTATGTTTGCAAAATAATTTAAAAAATTTATGTTTTATATATACATATACACATTAATCTTTTATATTTACCTATTATTAATTAATTTTGCATGGTACTTTTTTAATGGAATATTTATAATAAATTCTAAATATGGTGTCGAAATTAACAATTATTATCAAATTGGCAGAGATTATATTTATTATATTGTTAATGTTTCAAAATTGAGAAAACTGTTTTTAATATAAAAATTAATTGATTTTTTGACCAAAAATCATTTAAGCTTCCCCTTTACAGAGTTAATATTATATTTGATATAATGTCCAACATTGGATGTAAAAATTAATAATGGACGATTTGAGAACGAAATTTTTATAAGTTCTATACTGACGAGATCTGCTCAGATCCGGCAAGATCGGAAGAGATCTGATTGGATCAGCAACACAACTTTGTAAGCCAAGATTGGTCTTATCTGGTGAGATCAAGATATGTCTGACTAGGTCTGCTCAGATCCGGCAAGATCGGAAGAGATCTGATTGAATCAGCAACACAACTTTGTAAGCCAAGATTGGTCTTATCTGGTGAGATCAAGATATGTCTGACTAGGTCTGCTCAGATCCAGCAAGATCGGAAGAGATCTGATTGGATCAGCAACACAACTTTGTAAGCCAAGATTGGTCTTATCTGGTGAGATCAAGATATGTCTGACTAGGTCTGCTTAGATCCGGCAAGATCGGAAGAGATCTGATTGGATCAGCAACACAACTTTGTAAGCCAAGATTGGTCTTATCTGGTGAGATCAAGATATGTCTGACTAGGTCTGCTTAGATCCGGCAAGATCGGAAGAGATCTGATTGAATCAGCAACACAACTTTGTAAGCCAAGATTGGTCTTATCTGGTGAGATCAAGATATGTCTGACTAGGTCTGCTCAGATCCAGCAAGATCGGAAGAGATCTGATTTTTCAGCAACACAACTTTGTAAGCCAAGATTGGTCTTATCTGGTGAGATCAAGATATGTCTGGCTAGGTCTGCTCAGATCCGACAAGATCTGAGGCGTAATGTCTGCTCGTACTTCAGGAGATCTGAAGCAATCAGATAATGTCCGATTAGATCGGAAGAGATCCGATTGGATCTGCGATTCAATATCGAACGGCAGCAATGGTCAGATCTGGTGAGATCGGATTATAGTTCAGCATATCTGGCTGCATGTGATCAGATATTGCCATGCAGATCTGGCGAGATAAAATTGTATCCAATCAGATCTGACTTTACTTGAATTTCAGATCTCGTTGTATCTCATTTTATCAAATCAGACATGGTCAGATCTCCTCCATTTTTTCCCGGGATTGTTAATCCCAAAAAATATTTAGTCCGATACGTTCAACTAAACATTTTAGTTTACGCAAGCGTTATTTTTGTAGTAACTTACGATAATTCCTCCGCGTAAACGGGGTTTTGTGCAAGTAACTTCTCACACAGCAAAATATATCACCAAGATATCTAGAAGATACCTGAATGACGGAATATCTGATTGCGCAAGATATCATGAGAATATCTCAGAGACATCTCCAAGATTATAAAAAGCTATAATAATTTTATCTCAAATATGATATCTGATTCTGCATATATATCGGATATCTATGCCTCATTTAAAAACAGATATCCCGGGAAAAAAAGATTATATATAATTATAAATAATTATATATAAATATATATGATTATATGTGATTATATATGAAATTTGGTGCTTTATATAAAATTATATATGGGTCCATATATCATTATATATGGGGATATATAATTTCAAATGTAACTAGATATGAACAATAGATCATATATGGATTCATGTATGGATACATATAAGATTCATATGGAAGTATATATAACCCTATATGATTATATATGATTATATATAATTATACAGGCGATTAAAATATATTTAAATATATATAAATGTTTTATATACATTTTGACATATTATATATAAGTTCATATAATTTATATATAAATTATATATAAGAAGCTTTTATCCATGTAAATTATATATAATTGTATACATCATATATGTATAAACTTTAAATTCGGATTATCCAATAGATGGCATTCGATAGGATTCGTTTCTCGTATTTAAAATTTGACAGACAGTGGTATAAAAATGTCTCACGTCAAGCAGTGCCAAAGTTATAATATATGGAATAAATCATTTCACTTTTGATTCTATAGCTTTTGAAAAAATATAAATCTTAATTTATCAATGCTTTATTATCGAAGTTAACAGTTCTTTTTCAATATATATTGACTATATATGGTCATATATAATTATATCTGTTTACGTATATATAATCTCATTATATATGTTCATATATGATTATATATGATTAGGGTAGACCGGGGCACGTTGTCACACGGGGCACGTTGTCACATCGGCTTTATTTAAAAAACTAATAATCAGAGGACTACACCCGTTATTCCCAAAACGTGTTAGTGTATGCCCATCTTTGGTATGTTTACAGTGTTGAGATTGCTCCAGCTGTGTTGACGTAAAATCAACTTGAAAGTTTTTTGCGACCGTAAGTAAAATTTTATTGTCTAATATTCAACGTACTGCACATGAAGCTTATGTTTTTTCAGAATAGACCTTTATATTATCTTAAAGTATGTACTTTTACCTACCGCGTGCAATACCTAACCTTATGAATATCTCAAACGTGTCGACCATGAGGCTGTTTGGAGTAAAAAAATGCACTCGGGGCACGTTGTCACATACAATTTTGATATCACTCTAACCCTCTATTGTGTTTAGCTTGCTCTTCTTTACCGACTTCTTTATCGATTGGATTTATTATCTCTAGGGTCGTTACTCATCGATATTTCGTTATGCTCGCCAGCGCGTCTATAAAATGTGTATCAATAAGTTGCGCATTCGAGTGGAATTCTTGTATTTAGATTAAAACGAAAATTTTGTACTTTTTTGAATTAAAATAAATGTTTCTGTGAAGGATTTTACTTTTTTACATTGCAGCGCACTATAATATATTGATATTTACGTTGAATACAGTTTGGATAACATTTTGCATGCAATTACATTTGATGTGACAACGTGCCCCGGTCACGGGGCACGTTGTCACAAGCGACCTGTCGTTATTTATTGTTATGTAACAACTGTAGAGTAACAATCACACAAAATTCGATACTGTCCAATTGAAGCTGAGGGTTCACTCGAAATTTTGGCATATCAAAGTACTCTCAAATATTAAATGTAAAAAATACAAAAAATATTGAACAAAATGTGTGACAACGTGCCCCGGTCTACCCTATATATAATTATATATGATCATATAGAGACAAAATTTATATATAATTGCATTATATATAATCGTATATATTTATATATAATCATATATAATCTTTTTTTCCCGGGATGTTATATAAAACCCAAATAGCAAGAAGAAAAGAATTCTTTTTAAATTCTCGATTTATGAAATTAATTGTTTTTCCGTATTTATTCTCTGTTCTAAAATGATTATTAAGAGTTAAAAAAAATTCATTTTTATGTCACCAATTCTGAGTTTTTCTTCAAATATAAAATATAAATTCTTTTCATAAGAATTCGCAATAAATTCAAAATTATGCTTCGATAATATTCCAATATTTTGCATTTTGCCATCTCTGCACTGTATGATATCTCGGAGGTATCACGAAAAATATTAAAGTCAAGTATCTCACAGGCTCGCATTTTATCCTAGTGCGTAAGGATTTTTGCTTACGAGAAGATACTGGCGCATGTAGCCGCGTCGCGGCAGCGCATGTTACTAGCGCTCGCCCGAGCGAAAATTTTCTGAGTCCTTTCGCGGCATGTTGCTTTCGCGTCGCGATCGTTACCTCCGCGCCGCCCGAGTGAAAATTTTCTAAGTTTCCTCGCGGCGCCTGGCTTTCGCCGGGACAAATCGGTACGGCGTCCAAGTTCTCTCAGATTGTTTTATTGGCTACGAATAAACTTGAGTTGATCTTTATAAAATATAAGAGCTAACTATAAATCGATCATATATTCGAATGCAAATGTTGCAGAGATGTCTTTTTCAAAGATATAATGTGATATCGAGTAATGATGTCCTGCAGATATTCTGTGAATATCTGAAAATAAGATATTTCAGATTTGACTTAAAATTGTAGGCATAAAGATATCTGGCTATATCTCGGATATATTTTGCTGTGTGGGTAGTAATGACAGCGCGCTGAACCGGCTGAACGCACTATCTGCACTGAGCGCAGAACGCATACGTACTACGTTACATATGCTGTCACGCACTGCAACAGTGCACTGCGTGGCACTGCACGCAGCATCAAATTTACTTCGCGTTGCTAGCAATATGACAGCATTGTGTGATCCTATGAATTATTACAGCAACAGCTCGAATTTTTAATCAGACGATTTTAGACGCAGCATAAGTTGCCAACAAGTTGCTGGCAAGTTGCTATACAAAATTGTTATATCGTGAAAGCATCAACTTGCCGACAAATGCGGACTCAGTTGCCACAATTCTGAAAGCAACACATATTATGTTGTCGGCAACATGCCAGCAACAATTAATGCAGACACGTTGCTATCTGAGATTTCACCGTTAACGTCTCTTATTACGTATCAGAACCAGTCAATACAGAACATCAGTAAAATTATATCTATATTATAATTTTGCACTCAACAATGTAAATGTAATATAACACATATTGTTACATGTTGTTATTTCTCTTTATTAAATATATTATACTTTGAAAACTGAATCTTTCACAACTTAATTTAGTACTATATAGGTATGTTTATTTATTTTTTGGATCAATTAAAGTAACTTTTGCATTTGTACTCAAATTTGTTTAAAAGTAAGAATATTATTATGTCATCCAGTAATATCATTTCTTTAAAACAACTAAGGGTGAAACATAAATTTTTATTTTTAACCAGTTTTATGTATTCTTTATTATTATTTACAACAATATGCTACTTACTACAATGTAGCTCGTTTCCTGCACAATATCCTACATGACTATACCGAAACCTAAGTCACACATTAAAGACAGCTGGACCTTCGTGACTGAGATTAGCAATTCCAAGATTAATTCTGACAAATTGCTGGTTTCTCTTGATGTTACAGCATTATTCACTAATATTCCTAAAGAATTAGTTTTGAAAAGTATTAAAAGTAGATGGAAATATATTTCCCGTAAGACAGATTTTAATTTAGAACAATTTTTATATGCGATTGACCTTGTTTTATCTTCCACTAGCTTTTAATTTAATGGACAAATCTTTGAACAGATTTTCGGTAGCCCTATGGGGTCCCCTCTCTCTCCTTTACTTGCTGACATTGTGATGGACGACTTGGGAACATTTTGTCTCGAACAATTAGATTTTGCAATTCGGGTTTTTTATCGGTATGTTGACGATATTTTTGGCGTGGTTCCTAAATAAAAAATTAATAAAATTTTAATTGTTTTTAATAATTATCATCCCCGACTGAAATTTACGTATGAGACGGAGGAAAACAACTCAATTAATTTCTTAAATACGACTGTTATTAGAAATGGCGATACTATACTGACTAATTGGTACACGAAACCTACCTTTTCGGGTCGATACATTAATTATTTTTCTAGTCACCTGAAGAAATACAAATTAAACACCACAACAAGTTTAATCGACCACGCAATTTTGTTATCCGACAAGTGTTTTCATGATAGTAACATCGACAAAATCAAGAATACTGTTAAACAACTGTTATCCACCGCACATTATCGATATATGTATTAAGGACAGATTAAAAGTACTCAAGTATCGCGATAGCACATTGGACACGCTAATGACAATGTAAAACAGATAACTGAAAAGTGTATAACGGTTCCTTATATCAAGGGTCTTAGCGAGAGATTATTGCGTATTTTAAGAGATTGCGGTCTTCACATACTCTATACGGTCCCTAAAGTACTCGATTGTGTCATAAAGAAGGGGAAAAAAAGACAGGCTTAATAGTTTTAAACAAACCAACGTAATTTATAAAATTAATTGCGCAAATTGCGATGCCACTTATGTTGGCCAAACTAAAAGGCATCTGGAGACACGCATAAAAGAGCATCAAGCGGACATTAGAAAGCATGCCAGCAACCATTCGGTTTTCAGCAAACACCGTACTGCATACAATTACGAATTTGAATGGTCTAAAACGGAGATCTTGCATTGTGAAAAACAAATTAGAAAACGCAAGATCGCTGAGATGTTTTTCATAAAATAACACAATAACACAATCAATTTACAGAAAGACACGGATAATTTGACCGGGGAATATGATATAATAATAAAGAACATTTAGCGTTGATCGTGATCAGTTTGCCTTTGTCGGTCGAGTGGTGCTGACATGCTTTCCGAATACTTATTTTTCTTTTACATTATTACGTTTTACTTTACATATGATGCACAAACCTGTAAGTTCTCTAATTTTTAAATTGTTTTTTGATTTTTTACTTACTCCTATGTATTATGCAACTTTTTAATTTTAATTTAATGTAATTTTAGTTCTTGACTTTTGGCTTGCTGGCACAATGCCAGGACTAGGATCGGTTGTACGACATATGTAGTTTATAACACTTGATAAGGACCGAAATTTACGGTCGAAACGTCGTGAGATACGAATAAATCTTTATTGCCAGTCAGCGTCGAATATTATTCTCCTTGTTAAAAAATATAATTTATTTGCAAAAAATAAACATTTTAATTATAATAAAAAACGATATTTTATACAAAATAACTTGTTCTAAAAAATTGATATGCTTAATAACAATTAAAATTCGTTGTTAAAGAGCAAAAAGACTGCAAAAGTAGCAGACACTTAGAATGCTCGTACAGCAAAAACACATCACTGATCAGCGGCGGCGGCGGCGGTGGCGGCGGCGACGACAACGACGACGACGACGATTCCGACCAAAACTTCTTCCAGGAATCATGTAGCTGCAACGTAAAGCCCTCCTTTTTGTTGCGCTTTTCTTATTTATTCATATCTTCTATGTGCGCGTTAAATAGTATACCGGTCGGTCTGTGGAAAGAATATCCGATGGTGGTGTACAAAAGTAGATACACATTTTTTTCCCCGTAATAAATCGACGTACCACTCTGTATGCGGAATAAAATTGCATCTATCTTTCACATATTCGTTGAAAAATATTTATATTGTAATAATTTTTTTACTGCAATCTTTAATGTACATAAAGTTATCCAATAAAATTAAAGTACAGTATATTTTTCATCTAGCATCGCATATTTTATGCTAAATATGATTGTCATTATTATTATTATTATTATTGCTGTTATTACAATATTTTCATTTATTATCATTTACTGTTATCATTACCATCGTTACTTTATTGTTATTTAATCATCTTTATTAGTCATAAGAAAACGTTTTACTATAAATGATTTACAATTTAAGCAAACTATTAAAAAAGAAAACAAAGCTAACAATAATAATATAATAATAATATTGAAGATTACTAAGCATTTAAAAACATAATATAAATAAATTCAATATATTTACAAATTTATTTACTATAAAGTAAGTAAATACTATTATTAATATAAGAAAAATTATATATATGTATAGATATCCAACTTCTTCCACGATTTTGATGAGTTTTGGATATAGGGTGTGCCTGTCCTTATGAAAAAGTAGTACTGGTTTTAATACTGGAAAAAGTATTGGTGAAAGTACTGGAGACATAAGTATTCAAAGTACTACTAAATTCGACCATACTGACTTCGTCAGTACTCCTCCCAGTACTCATCCAATACTCATTCAGTACTCCCTCCAGTACTCCCTCCAGTACTCCCCCCAGTACTCCCTCCAGTACTTCCCCCAGTACTCCCTCCAGTACTCCCACCAGTACTCCCTCCAGTACTCTTTTAGTACTTATCGAATACTCGTAGGATACTAACGTGTGGTACAGGCGCAGTACTTGCGCAGTACTATCCAAGTAGAACAAAAAGTCAAGATGATATCAAAATAACGTCATATTGATAGTTTAGTGTGTTAATTTAGTATTTTATTAATTTAGTATTTCCAAGATACGTTACGAAAAAGTAGTACTAGCAATCAGTACTCACAAGGGAACGGTCGGAAGTGTCCCTACCCGATTTGGTTGCGCTTTGGATATGTTGTTGAGCATCAAAAAACATTAGACACGTATTTTTTTTTTGCGGCGTATCTCGACGTTTATTGGTTGAAAAAACCTGATTTGCAACCTACCCGATTTGGATGCGCTTTGGACATGTTGTTGAGCATCAAAAAACATTAGACACGTATTTTTTTTGCGGCGTACCTCGACGTTTTGAAACAACCCCTAAAAAATAACGGATTTTATATTTTATATCTTCGAAAATATAAGGCGTAACGACAAAAAATTTGTACGAAATGTTTATGGCTTTTTGTGCTCTTTACAATGGCGTAATCAGATTTTTCAAATTTGTCACATTTTTTAATTTAACCTCACCTTCACCTATTATTTTTGCCAAATATAACAATTTTTCCAACGCAAATTTAAGAGCGTCAAATGCCAAATACATCCATGTGTATTTTGATTATGATACCATTATTCGATTTTTGGCAAGACGAGATGATATGTGGTATAGGCGTCGCGCTGTAGGTAGGTGTTGCGTTATTTCTGTTCAGTTGCGCCGTACGCTTAAAAATTTCCATTTCAACTCCGGGATGACCGAAAGCGCTGATGCAAAGGCCAGCGCAAGGCACTGACAGCGAGAGGTTAACGCTGTTTCGAGAGTCCTAGACTAGCAACGGAATGTCGACTCCGACAAATTGTAAGATCGGGCGGGCAGTCGCAAATCATAATCTGAACGAACACGTGCGTCGCATTAACCACTACAATAATATACTATCCCGGTTACGGCACAACAAAATCAACAACCAAATTCACGCATTTGAATATCATTTGCTCGTGTCATAATTCCGGAAAGCAAGCATTTCAGATCGTAAGTTTGAAGTGTAAAGAACTGTGTGTTGTACGCTGTCGTTTTGTGAACATGTAAGTGTATTTTTATTGTTAACTTTTATTGGTTTCTTACGCTTGTTACTTTTTCCTTTAATATTGAATATTTAATATAATTTTTTATTCAGCTCTTACTCAATTCTTTGCCAGTTTTGCCAGTGACTATATAATCTTTTGGGAGAAATGCACTTGGACACGGTACATTTGGACACGGTCATTTGAACACGATCAATCGGACACCGTTTATTTGGCCACGGTTTATTTGGACACCGTTCATTTGGACACGGTTCATTTGGACACTGTTCATTTGGACACTGTTCATTTGGACACTGTTCATTTGGACACTGTTTATTTGGACACTGTTCATTTGGACACTGTTCATTTGGACACTGTTCATTTGGACACTGTTCATTTGGACACTGTTTATTTGGACACGGTTCATTTGGACACCGTTCATTTAAACACGGTCATTTGGACACGATCAATTGGACACCGTTTATTTGGACACGGTTCATTTGGACACGTTTCATTTGGACACCGTTCATTTAGACACGGGGCATTCGGACACCGTTCATTTAGACACGGTTCATTTGGACACGGTTCATTTGGACACGGTTCAATTGGACACGGTTTGTTTGGACACGGTTCGTTTGGACACCGTGTATTTGGACACGGTTTATTTGGACACGGATTATCTGGACACCGTAAAAAATACGGCCTGTGCAGTTGGACACCGTAAAAAATGCGGCCTGTGCAGTTGGACACCGAAATGCGCGACCTGTGCAGTTGGACACCAGAATGCGCGGCCTGTGCAGTTGGACACCGAAATACGCGACCTGTGCAGTTGGACACCAGAATGCGCGGCCTGTGCAGTTGGACACCAAAATGCGCGACCTGTGCAGATGGACACGAAAATGCGCGGTCTGTGCAGTTGGACACCGAAATGCGCGTGCATGGGGGGTGCAGGGGGAACGATGCCCCCCCCCCGCCCACGCATGTACTTTGATATATTATATAGGATATATTGACGAGTAAGGATGCAACAATATTAACATAATTTATGATTAACATGTCTATCATTTTCATGTCCATCTGCACAGGTCGCGCATTTCGGTGTCCAACTGCACAAGTCGCGCATTTTCGTGTCCATCTGCAGAGATCGCGCATTTTGGTGTCCAACTGCACAGGCCGCATTTTTTACGGTGTCCAACTGCACAGGTCGTATTTTTTACGATGTCCAGATGATTCGTGTCCAAATAAACCGTGTCCAAACACACGGTGTTCAAACGAACCGTGTCCAATTGAACCGTGTCCAAATGAACCGTGTCCAATTGATCGTGTCCGAATGATCGTGTCCAAATGAACGGTGTTCAAATGCACCGTGTCCAAATAAACGGTGTCCTAATGAACCGTGTCCAAATAAACGGTGTCTAATTGATTGTGTAAAAATGATCGTGTCCAAATGAACGGTGTCCAAATGCACCGTGTCCGAATAAACATTGTCCAAATGCACCGTGTCCAAATGAACGGTGTCCAAATGAACCGTGTCCAAATGAACCGTGTCCAAATAAACTGTGTCCAAATAAACGGTGTCTAATTGATCGTGTCCAAAAGACCGTGTTTAAATGAACGGTGTCCAAATGAACCGTGGCCAAATGTACCCTGTCCAAGTGCATCTCTCCCAAAAGATTATATAGTCACTGGCAAAACTGGCAAAGAATTGAGTAAGAGCTGAATAAAAAATTATATTAAATATTCAATATCAAAGGAAAAAGTAACAAGCGTAAGAAACCAATAAAAGTTAACAATAAAAATACACTTACATGTTCACAAAACGACAGCGTACAACACACAGTTCTTTACACTTCAAACTTACGATCTGAAATGCTTGCTTTCCGGAATTATGACACAAGCAAATGATATTCAAATGCGTGAATTTGGTTGTTGATTTTGTTGTGCCGTAACCGGGATAGTATATTATTGTAGCGGTTAATGTGACGCACGTGTTCGTTCAGATTATGATTTGCGACTGCCCGCCCGATCTTACAATTTGTCGGAGTCGACATTCCGTTGCTAGTCTAGGACTCTCGAAATAGCGTTAACCTCTCGCTGTCAGTGCCTTGCGCTGGCCTTTGCATCAGCGCTTTCGGTCATCCCGGAGTTGAAATGGAAATTTTTAAGCGTACGGCGCAACTGAACAGAAATAACGCAACACCTACCTACAGCGCGACGCCTATACCACATATCATCTCGTCTTGCCAAAAATCGAATAATGGTATCATAATCAAAATACACATGGATGTATTTGGCATTTGACGCTCTTAAATTTGCGTTGGAAAAATTGTTATATTTGGCAAAAATAATAGGTGAAGGTGGGGTTAAATTAAAAAATGTGACAAATTTGAAAAATCTGATTACGCCATTGTAAAGAGCACAAAAAGCCATAAACATTTCGTACAAATTTTTTGTCGTTACGCCTTATATTTTCGAAGATATTCGCAAAAAAATATAAAATCCGTTATTTTTGAGAGGTTGTTTTAACCCCTAAACGTCGAGATACGCCGCAAAAAAAATACGTGTCTAATGTTTTTTGATGCTCAACAACATATCCAAAGCGCATCCAAATCGGGTAGGTTCCAAATCGGGTTTTTTCAACCAATAAACGTCGAGATACGCCGCAAAAAAAAATACGTGTCTAATGTTTTTTGATGCTCAACAACATATCCAAAGCGCATCCAAATCGGGTAGGGACACTTCCGACCGTTCCCTTGTCAGTACTGAGTGATCAGTACTCGTAGTATTGACAGTATTAGTATGTTAATACTTATGAATATTGCAGAATGGTCAGTACTGTGCCTATTAGTTCTTACAATACTGGCAGTACTATCATGATAGTACTCCGAATATTAATCTGATAAAGTTCTGACCACTTCAATACTTTGAAGTACTAATGAGTACTATTGCTTGTAGTACTGCCAGTACTGTAAGCACTGACAGACACAGTACTGACCATTCTGCAGTATTCATGAGTATTAACATACTAATACTCTCAATTCTACAAGTACTGATCACTCAGTACTGAGTACTGATTGCTAGTACTACTTTTTCGTAAGAGTGTATTCAGTGTCAAAACTGACACAGCGGTTTTAGCGCATGAAAACAAGTCGAAAATGTCTAATAAACATATGTTCGAATCCGAACGGTTTCGGAATTACCTGTGGGGTATTGAAGTTGCTTTCGTAAGAAAACATAAATTGAAGTAAATATTGTTTATTCTGTCTAAAGCTTTACAAAAAGTGCTCAATAATTCCTCTGTCGGCTTCAACACAATTTCTAGCACGAATTAATAAATTGTTTCAAGTTTTTTGAAAAATATATGTTTGGAGTTTCGCGGATGACATCGGCAGTATTAAGTGTCAGTTGTCATAGTTGTTCTGAATCGTGAAGGAATTTTCAAGCACCTTTTGTAAACAAAATAAACAATATTAAACAATATTTACTTCAATTTATGTTTTTTTACGAAAGCAACTCCAATACGTGTCTGTGAAGTTGGTATATCATTTTCCAGCAGATCAAAAATAAAAAGGAGTTCTTGTCGCATGCAGTCAAGTTCTATAGTTCCTGATACTTTTTAGTTATAGTTCTGGCGATTTTACCCAAAAAACAATCGATCGAAAAAATGATCTGCTAACTTCCCGTAGAAGATCATTTTCTAGCATATCAAAAATAAAAGAGAGTTTTTCTCGCATACAGTCGAGTTCTACAGTTCCTGATACTTTTTAGCGATAATTCTGGTAATTTTGGCAAAAAAATCCATTGAAAAAATTATCTGCTAGTTTTTCGAAATCTCGGAGTTCCGGTTTATTAAAAATATTTTTCGAACAGTTCTGAGCATACTGAAGCATTTTCTAAAGAGTTCCCGACACTAGCAATGTTGTATAATTGTTTAAAAAATTAATACCGCCCAAAAACCGAGTACTTAGAGAGAAAAGAGTGATATGTTGTACGAAATGTAACAGTTCCGGTTTATCTAAAATATTATTCAAATAGTTCTGAACATACTAAAGCATTTTCTAAAGAGTTCCCGACACTAGCAATGTTGTATGATTTTTTTTATAAATTATTACCGCCCGAAAGCCGAGTATTTAGAGAGAATAGAGTGATATGCTGTACGAAATGTCGCAGTTCCGGTTTATCTAAAATATTTTTTAAATAGTTCTGAGCGTACTGAAGCATTTTCTACAAAGTATCCGACACTAGCAATGTTGTATAATTTTTTTATAAATTAATACCGCCCGAAAGCCGATCGTATTTAGAGAGAATAGGGTGATATGCTGTACGAAATGTCGCAGTTCCGGTTTATCTAAAATACATTTCGAATAGTTCTGAACATACTAAAGCATTTTCTAAAGAGTTCCCGAACTGTTACATTTTATACAGCATATTACTCTATTCTCTCTAAGTACTCGGCTTTCGGGCGGTATTAATTTATAAAAAAATCGTACAATATTGCTGGTGCCGGGAACTTTTTAGAAAATGCTTCAGAGCTATTTGAAAAATATTGTACGTAAACCGGAACTGCGAGATTCTACACAGCCATATCACTCTATTCTCTCTAAGTACGCGGTGATCGGGCGATATAAATTTATTAAAAAATCGTACAACATTGCTAGTGTCGGGAACTCTTCAGAAAATGCTTCAGTATGCTCAGAACTATTCGAAAAATATTTTACATAAACCAGAACTCTGTTATTTCGTACAGCATATCACTCTATTCTCTCTAAGTACTCGGCTTTCGAGCGGTATTAATTTATTTAAAAAATCATAAAATATTGCTGGTGCTGAGAACTTTTTAAAAAATGTTGCAGTATGTTCAGAACTGTTCGAAAAATATTTTACATAAACCGGAACTCCGAGATTCTACACAGCATATCACTCTATTCTCTCCAAGTACGCGGCGATCGGGCGATATAAATTTATTTAAAAATCATACAACATTGCTAGTGTCGGGAATTCTTCAGAAAATGCTTGAGTATGCTCAAAACAATTCGATAAATATTTTACATAAACCGGAACTCTGACATTTCGTACAGCATATCACTCTATTCTCTCTAAGTACGCGACGCTTGAGTGATATAAATTTATAAAAAAATCTTGCAATATAGCTAGTGTCGGGAAGTTTTCAGAAAGTGCTTCAGTATGCTGAGAACTATTCAAAAAATATTTTAGATAAACCGGGACTCCAACGTTTCGTACAGCATATCACTCTATTCTCTCTAAGTACGCGACGCTTGAGCGATATAAATTTATAAAAAAATCTTGCAATATAGCTAGTGTCGGGAACTTTTCAGAAAGTGCTTCAGTATGCTGAGAACTATTCAAAAAATATTTTAGATAAACCGGGACTCCAACGTTTCGTACAGCATATCACTTTATTCTCTTTAAGGGGGAACATATGAGTAGACCGCAAGAAAAAAAGGTGAAATTCGGGAATTTTTATCTTGGAAACTATTAATTCGATTCCATCCGGGTTTTTTTATTTAAAAGTATCTACATTGAGGCACGTTCACAAATTTTTTTAAGGGAATTCATTCCCTCGGAGCGCTGTTCTCGTGGCCGGCGTAAAATGTGTTCCTCGCGGACACGGTTCACGGTTCCCAGAATATCTAGAGAACGGCTGGACCGATTTGCTTCAAATTTATACACAATGTTTTACGATTTTTTTCTCGTTTCCATCGGGAGATTTTTTTTTACTCAACTAGTTTTTTTTATCAGACTATAAAGGTCACATTCATTTTTTTCGACCTTTATAGTCTGTTAAAAAAAAACTAGTTGAGTAAAAAAAAATCTCCCGATGAAAACGAGAAAAACTATAGTAAAATATTGTGTATAAATTTGAAGCAAATCGGTCCAGCCGTTCTCGAGATATTCTGGGAACCGTGAACCGTGTCACATTTTACGGCGGCTACGAGAACAGCTCTCCGAGGGAATAAATTCCCTTAAAAAAATTTGTGAACGTGCCTCAATGTAGATACTTTTAAATAAAAAAAACCAGGATCGAATCGAATTAATAGTTTCCAAGATAAAAATTCCCGAATTTCACCTTTTTTTCTTGCGGTCTACTCATATGTTCCCCCTTAAGTACTCGGTTTTCGGCGGTATTATAATTTATAAAAAAATCATGTAACATCGCTAGTGCCGGGAACTTTTTAGAAAATGCTTCAGTATGTTCAGAACTATTCGAAAAATGTTTTAACCGGAACTCCGAGATTTCGTCGGCATCTCGATTACTCTATGCTATGGAAAACTAGCAGATAATTTATTCAATGGATTTTTTTGGCAAAATTACACTAAGAAAAAAATATTTAGATAAAAAAAATATTTATTTAGATTGCTGCCAATAGCTTATTTACTTAATATAATACACATATTTATTTAAAATTAGATATTTTTACTTAATTTAAATAAAAATATTTAATTCTAAATAAATATATGTATTATATTAAGTAAATAAGCTATTGGCAGCAATCTAAATAAATATTTTTTGGATCTAAATATTTTTTTCTCAGTGTACCAGAACTATCGCTTAAAAGTATCAGGAACTATAGAACTCGACTGTATGCGAGAAGAACTCTCTTTTATTTTTAATCTGCTAGAAAATGATCTTCTACGGGAAGTTAGCAGATCATTTTTTCGATCAACTGTTTTTTGGGTACAATTACCAGAACTATTACTAAAAAGTATCAGGAACTATAAAACTCGACTGCATGCGACAAGAACTTCCTTTTATTTTTGATCTGTTGGAAAATGATATGCCAACTTCACCGACATCTCCAATACTTTATAGGTAACTCCAAAACCTTTGAGATTCGGACGTGTTTATTAAACATTTTCGACTTGTTTTCATGTGCTAAAGCCGCTATGCCATTTTTGGCACTGACAAGGGAACGGTCGGAAGTGTCCCTCACCGATTTGGATGGGCTTTGGATGTGTTATAGAGCATCAAAAAATATTAGACCCGTATTTTTTTTTAGCGGCTTATCTCGACGTTTAGGGATTGAAACAACCCCTCGAAAATAACGGATTTTATAGTTTTTAGCAAATATCTTCGAAAATATAAGGCGTAACGAAAAAAAATTTATACGAAATGTTTATGGCTTTTTGTGCTTTTTACAATGGCGTAATCAGATTTTTCAAATTTGTCAAATTTTTTAATTTAACCCCACCCCCACCTATTATTTTTGCCAAATATAACAATTTTTCCAAAGCAAAAATTTAAGAGCGTCGAATGCCAAATATATCCATGTATATTTTTATTATGATACCATTATTCGATTTTAGGGAAGACGAGATGATATGTGGTACAGGCGTCGCGCTGTAGGTAGGTGTTGCGTTATTTCTGTTCAGTTGCGCTGTACGCTTAAAAATTTCCATTTGTGCATATTTTCTCATACTACAATATATACCATATACTACGACATAATATGCGATGAAAGTCCAAGCAGAGGAAAAGATATCACGTCATCCGAAGTTCAAATGGCGTGTGCGCAAAACAGTGTTAAATACCCGTTGAAGTAAATCAACAACCAAAGTTCACGCTTTTAAATATCATTTGCTCGTGTCATAATTCCGGAAAGCAAGCATTTCAGATCGTAAGTTTGAAGTGTAAAGAACTGTGTGTTGTACGCTGTCATTTTGTGAACATGTAAGTGCATTTTTAATGTTAACTTTTATTGGTTTCTTACCCTTGTTACTTTTTCCTTTGATATTGAATATTTAATATAATTTTTTATTCAGCTCTTACTCAATTCTTTGCCAGCTTTGCCAATGACTATATAATCTTTTGGGAGAGGTGCACTTGGACACGGTACATTTGGACACCGTTCATTTGGACACGATCAATTGAACACCGTTTATTTGGACACGGTCATTTGGACACGATCAATTGGACACCTTTTATTTGGACACGGTTTATTTGGACACCGTTTATTTGGACACGGTGCATTTGGACAACGTTCATTTGGACAAGGTGCATTTGGACACCGTTTATTTGGACACGATTATTCGGACACGATCAATTGGACATGGTTCATTTGGACACGGTTCAATTGGACACGGTTCGTTTGGACACCGTGTATTTGGACACGGTTTATTTGGACACGGATCATCTGGACATCGTAAAAAATACGGCCTGTGCAGTTGAACACCGTAAAAAATGCGGCCTGTGCAGTTGGACACCGAAATGCGCGACCTGTGCAGATGGACACGAAAATGATAGACAAGTTAATCATAAATTATGTTAATATTGTTGCATCCTTACTCGTCAATATATCCTATATAATATATCAAAGTACATGCGTGGGCGGGGGGGGACTATGCCCCCCTGCACCCCCCATGGTCGGTATGAGTGGACCTAGGAGTGTGGGCGGGGGGGCTTTGCCTTCCCCCTGCACCCCCCATGCACGTGGCGGTGTGGGTGACGTTGAAGCGTAGGCAGGGGGGGCTTCTCCCCCCTCGCACCCCCCCCCCCCTAGGACACGCCTTCGGCGTGCCCGGGTAGGAAATGTACCTCGCTTTAAGCGTGAGCGGGGGGGGCTTTGCCCCCCCCTGCACCCCCTCATGCACGCGCATTTCGGTGTCCAACTGCACAGGCCGCGCATTCTGGTGTCCAACTGCACAGGTCGCGCATTTCGGTGTCCAACTGCACAGGCCGCATTTTTTACGGTGTCCAACTGCACAGGCCGTATTATTTACGGTGTCCAACTGCACAGGCCGTATTATTTACGGTGTCCAGATGATCAGTGTCCAAATATACCGTGTCCAAATAGACGGTGTCCAAACGAACCGTTTCCAATTGAACCGTGTCCAATTGAACCGTGTCCAAATGAACCGTGTCCAAATGAACCGTGTCCAAATGAACCGTGTTTAATTGATCGTGTCCGAATGATCGTGTCCAAATGAACGGTGTCCGAATGCACCGTGTCCAAATGAACGGTGTCCGAATGCACCGTGTCCAAATGAACATTGTCCAAATGCACCGTGTCCAAATGAACGGTGTCCAAACGAACCGTGGCCAAATAAACGGTGTCCAAATGAACGGTGTCCAAATGCACCGTGTCCAAATGAACCGTGTCCAAATGTACCGTGTCCAAATGTACCGTGTCCAAATGTACCGTGTTCAAGTGCACCTCTCCCAAAAGATTATATAGTTACTGGCAAAACTGGCAAAGAATTGAGTAAGAGCTGAATAAAAAATTATATTAAATATTCAATATCAAAGGAAAAAGAACAAGCGTAAGAAACCAATAAAAGTTAACAATAAAAATGCACTTACATGTTCACAAAACGACAGCGTACAACACACAGTTCTTTACACTTCAAATTTACGATCTGAAATGCTTGCTTTCCGGAATTATGACACGAGCAAATGATATTCAAATGCGTGAACTTTGGTTGTTGATTTACTTTGACGCGTATTTAACACTGTTTTGCGCACACGCCATTTGAACTTCGGATGACGTGATATCTTTTCCTCTGCTTGGACTTTCATCGCATATTATGTCGTAGTATATAGTATATATTGTAGTATGAGAAAATATGCACAAGTGGAAATTTTTAAGCGTACAGCGCAACTGAACAGAAATAACGCAACACCTACCTACAGCGCGACGCCTATACCATATATCATTTCGTCTTCCCAAAAATCGAATAATGGTATCATAATAAAAATATACATGGATGTATTTGGCATTCGACGCTCTTAAATTTTTGCGTTGGAAAAATTGTTATATTTTGCAAAAATAATAGGTAGGTGTGGGGTTAAATTAAAAAATTTGACATATTTAAAAAATGTGATTACGCCATTGTAAAGAACACAAAAAACCATAAACCTTTTGTACAAAACTTTTTTTCATACGCCTTATATTTTTGAAGATATTCGCTAAAAACTATAAAATCCGTTATTTTCGAGGGGTTGTTTCAACCCCTAAACGTCGAGATAAGCCGCTAAAAAAAATACGTGTCTAATATTTTTTGATGCTCTACAACATATCCAAAGCCCATCCAAATCGGTGAGGGACACTTCCGACCGTTCCCTTGTGAGTGCAGAGACATATGTATAGTATAAAATAACAGATATGTATTTTTTTATAAGTGCCCAATTTTTTTTTAAATCTTTGGAACATTTCTTTAAAACAAAATTGATATTTATCTTTTTAAACAAATACCGTCAAAATAGTACGCAAAATACGAAAAAATGTTTTAAACAAAAGATTTATATTTTTAACATATTCTATATATGCAATAATACGAGGGTTGATGCGAAAGTAATACCTCCTAATTTTTTTCTGTCAAATCTGGCGCCATAAAAAATTTGCGTTTTATTGAGTAGTTACTTGTAGTCTCTAGTTACATTATGTTAGAGTGACGTTGTGATCAGTTACGTGACTGTGTCACACGAGCAATTTAAACTGATGTGTGTTTCAGATACGCGTACCAAACAAGAGCAGTGATTGAATCTTCTTGCCGTGGAAGAAATGAGTTCTATTTAAATCCATTCGTATTTCAGAAATGGTGTTATTACATTTCTGAGACGCGAACGGATATCAATGGCTGCGTACAACTAGATATTTTAAGTACAACTAAAGACTTCAAGTAACAATTCACAAAGAAACACCCCATATCCGAATAACTCTTAGGACTCTTGTGGGTATGTAGAGTATATATGAATGATGATATATTACTTTAATCCCCTATCGCCCTTAAAAGTATGATTTTCAACCTCAAAGTCAAAAAAACGCTTCCACTTTTTCGCGTATAACTCTTAAACTATAAGAGATAAGAGAAAAATGTTTAGAATAAAAGTTCAATAGTAAATTAAGGTCTACAAAGATAAACAAAAATTATAAAAAGAATTTTTTATTGCAAAAAAATTTCGCAAATTTTTTTTTTACATTTTAGTTTATACCGTGCTTCGTAGACCTTAACTTACCATTGAACTTTTATTCTAAACATTTTTCTCTATCTCTTGTTGTTTAAGGAGTTATACGTGAAAAAGTGTTCACGTATAACTCCTTAAACCTTTTTTTTTTACTTTGAAGTTGTAAATCATATTTTTAAAGGCGATAGAGTACGATTAAAGCAAACTATTATTCATGTATTGAGTCACTCTACATACCCACAAAAGTTCGTCCAACTAAAAAAGAGTGGGTTTGGTGTGTTTCTTTGTCAGTGAAACGCAAAATTTTCTATGGCGTCAGATTTGAAAGAAAAAAGTATTGCTTTCGTACCAATCGTATATTAATGCATTCAAATAAAAAAAGTCACGCGTTTTTACAAATATCTTTTCTTCTCTTAATTAAAAAAAACTTGAGATTTGTCTAATAGGAAAAATTAAATAGCATTTAATGTTAAATAACTGAACCAATATAAAAAACATGTTCTTCAAAAGCATGCCTTATTAAAAATAAACTTGAAACACTGCTGTACATGCCTTATCTGTATCCATATAATAACGTTTTTTAATCTGTAGGGTAACTTCGGTATTTACGCCGCGCGGGGATTTACGTCGCAGAAGTCAGAAAAAATAGAAGGAATAAAGATACTTGCTCGCAATCACACTGTTATGTGCCTTTATGCCTTATTAGTATTGTGTTGTAATTTCAGTTCTTTACTGTTAATATTAACGAAACCGTCGTAAGTTGAATCGATTTCTCACCGTAGTAAATAGCGCGATCATATATTACGACCTACGTCATAAAATGATTACTGTAGGGAATGTAAAAGGTTTAATGGTTATTTCATGATACATATTATGTGTAGAGGGATAGTAAAGGATGGAATACAGCAAAATACAAGTGCATATCTCTTGTATTCTTTGTTTAGCTTGATATCTTGTATATCCCACCTATTTAGGATTTACGGCATTTTTAGCATGCGGGATTTATGCTACAGTACAGACACTCTAAAAATCGAAATTTCCTATGTGTCCTTTTTCTTGGATCGTATAACAATAATCTTTAATGCATCTATTGTTCTTCTATTTTCTTTTTAATATCTTTCAGTTTTATAATTTGTTTATCATTCTTACATCTTAATAAACTTTTTACACACATTTTATAACTTATTATGACATTTTATTGCCTTATTTATAAACATTATTTGTAATTTTATATATATATATATATATATATACAATAAGTATGAAATTATACGACCGTGTAAGATATACAATCAAACAAGGAAAAACGCCGTAATCGGTCAGGACTGGATCTTGCTTGTCCGAATAATATATATTAATTTTAGAGTGACTTTTTACGTACAATTCTTTGGCCCTTGGCAGACCACGCGCCGTTACTTCCGGACATAACGCAGTCTCAACCAAAGCCAGAACGATACAGTCACACGATTAAATTGATCAATTTAATCATATTAAAACATACACAAGAATTTCGGATTAAACGATATGATATATCTATATATATATACATATACATATAGGATAGGATACTGAGAATATAAAGGAAAATGTTGCGAAAAAATAACACCCCAGCCAGGATTCGAACCTGGACCTCCCTCATTCCGTGACGGGCGTCTCACCAATTCGACCACTGAGGCTAGAGGGCCTCTAGATACGAGGGGCGCAATAGTTGATCTAAGTGCTGATTGGCTCGCGTGAATTGCATGCTTTATTCTTTTCATAAGCACATACTTGCATAACGTCAGCCCATAAAAAGATGACAGTATGACAGGCATAACCGCAAGTTTACGAGAAAAATATATTTTTTGCTATATAAATTGAAAACGATACGACAAAAAAGATTGAGGAAATAGGAAGAGGTAAATTTTTGTTTGTATTAGATTTTGTCTAACATGATTTGAACTTGTTTAATATCTATTTATGTATTTTTGAAAATATTTTTAAATAATATGATTATTTTATATTAATAGGGACATAGAAAGTCTGAACGAAAAATCAAGAATACCACGAACAAATTAAATGGTCAAGCAGTGAATTATAAATCATCTGATTTATTGTTAGAAAGTAATCTCCTGAAAAGGTGCAATATAAACATTTTCTAATGTTTGTAATATTTTATTTTGTAATAAATATATATATTTATATATATTTATATTTTGTCAATTTTGTCTTTATTTATATCTTACATATATACATATCTTATTTTTTTCAGCAAGCGACACAAATCGATACAAACATATTCTGTCTTCGTTATTCATTGGAGTTTAAAAACTTTTTAAAAAGTATATATCTATCCTATATCTATCCTCTAATCTTACATTCCGTAATCTAAATTTATTCTCTAATTTTAACATTTCCGTAATCTATTTCTATTCTCCTTGCCTATTAGTAATTCCTACTATTCCTGATCATGGCATTGTGTTGTGCATTAAACTGCTCAAATAGATCAGACAGTTATGTTATGAAAAGGTTTCCTTCTAACACTGAAACTCAAAAATTATGGATTTTGAACATCAATAGGTCAAACTACAAATTTTCTATTAATTCCTATCTCTGTCAGGTAAACTATCTCCTTTGCTTTTACTAAATAAATAAATATTTTAAATAAATATAAGTAAATAAATAAATAGTAAAACAACAACTAATATAATATATAAAAAACTAATATATAAAATATATAATATATATAATATATAATATAAAATATATAATATATATATATAATATATATATAATATAAAATATATAATATAATATATAAAAAACTAATATATAAAAAAATATAAATATAAAAATAAATATGTTATAATTAATAAATCAATGAATATAAAATATTAATATAATAATAATAATATTAATAATAATAATTATTATTATTATTAATATTATTACTCTTATTATTTATCTTTATTTTTATTATTATTAATTAATTATTAATAATAATTTTTTTATGCAAAGCGAGATCCAACCCATATTGCCCGGTGCTTCGGATGCATGTATTTATATTTATATTAGATTGATTAAAGATTCCATCATGGAATTCAAAGAAATCAAATACAAATCTGTACTTTTAATCGAAGAGTATATAGTTATGTACAATGTGTATGTGTGCAATATGTTCAAGTGTATTTTGTGCTAAGTGTTAATATAATTTTCTTATTTTATGTGTACAATGTGTATATGTGCAATATGTTCAAGTGTATTTTGTGCTAACAAGTGTTAATATAATTTTTTTATTTTATGTGTACAATGTGTATGTGCAATAAAGTTATGTGTGCGTGATAATGTCATTTGTGCAATATGTATATGCGTGCATTAATATCATATGTGTTCTTTCGCAAATAAGAGATCGCAAACGAAGCAGTTGGCAATCGGTAATATTAAAGTCCCTCTAATAAGAGTCTGGCCAAGAGATAGCCACTTTTGATTGGTCCGCACTTTCCGCTCATATGATTGGCTGTGTACACGCATCTTAGCCAACTGCGCATGCGTGATAGTACAAAGTTTCCCTCTCTCCCTCTGTAATATTGCTGTCTCTCTCGCAGAATTTGGCTAAGATTATCTCTTGACCAGACTCTTATTAGAGGGACTCTAGATAATATAGGTAAAACGAGCCCTCTCGAATGTTTCCCTTTCACAGGTGCATTTTACATCAGACGAATGGGTGAATAACGACAGGACAAAACTTAAGAAAAATGCTGTTCCAACAGTGTTTTGCCGTTGCCCTACCCTCGATAAGGAGAACAGTGTCCCCACAAATAGACTGCAACGAAAAAGAGGCCGTCCATCAAAAGAATCCAATGTGGACCACACTGATTTTTGTCCAATGAAAAAAGTATTTGTAGAACATGATTATTATAGCAGATTTAATGCATTTGATCAAGTAGCAAGTTTACCTCCAGACTCAAACTTTGAATCATCATTAGCAAAAACTAGTATTGAAGCAAAAGATGAACAATTATTTTCACCTCCAAACACAAACACTGAATCGTCATTAGCAGTTTGTCTTGAAGCAAGAGATGAACAATTATTTTCACCTCCAAACACAAACACTGAATCGTTATCAGCAGTTTGTCTTGAAGCAAGAGATGAACAATTATTTTCACCTCCAAACACAAACACTGAATCGTCATTAGCAGTTTGTCTTGAAGCAAGAGATGATCAAATATCCAGCATAGAAACTATTCCTATACCTGATTCTTTGGTAGAATTGCCGTCTTACAATCATCTTGATCTCGAAGACCCTTGCAATTTAGACAAGTTTAACAAAATTATGAAAGAAAATTCTGAGCTTAGACATGCCTTGAACTGTATTAAACGTGACAGAGACAATTTGAAAAATAAGCTACATAGAACGCAGAAAAGGTACGAAAATCTATGCTTCCATACTTCAAAAAGATTTGAAAATGATCAATTAGACGCTCTCAGTGAAGGTGGTCATCTGAGAGGTGTGAAATGGAGCGATAAAACAGTCCTAAAGGCTCTGAGAATCCATTTTGCATCAAGCACAGTTGGCTATGAATTAATTTCTAACACTCAGATGCCTCTTCCATGCATTAGAGTATTGCAAAACAGAATGCAGCATCTAAAATTTTCTCCTGGCATATTACAAGAAATTTTTCAAGTATTGCCTGCAAAAATTAATAACATGGCATCCCTTCATAAACATTGCATGTTATCATTTGACGAGATGTCCATAAAAGAGGCTCTTGAATTTGACACATCGACTAATACTTATATAGGATACTGCACTGTTCCAGCAGCAAAGCCCAGAATGAAAAAAGAATACAAAGCTCGATTTAATAATGATCCCATATTAATTGAGAAAGAACGCGAAAAAATCTCCAAGACCGCTTTTAGCAGCAAAGCTACAAAAGCAATGACATTTATCTTAGGAGGTGTCGCTAAGAGGTGGAAACAGACAGTTTGTTATGAGTTGACAGGAAATAGTTTTTGTGCTGAAACAGTAAAAAAAATACTGATTGGAATTATTAAAAAGTGCCATGATGTTGGTTTAGTGGTACAAGCAATTGTGTCTGACATGGGAAATCGCAGCGTCTGGATAGCTTTTGGTATTAATGTAGGTCCGCATTCTAATAAAGTTTGGGTACCTCATCCAATAGATCCAAATATGAAACTTTACATTATGCCAGATCCCGTACACATCTATAAAAATATTGCAGAAATGCTGCGAAGCAATAAAGAAATTTTTATTCCTCAGCAATTCGTTACTGAATTCCAGCTTCCTTCTAACTGGGTTAAATTGGATCATTTGAAAACGCTTTGCAAATTTCAAGAAAATATGCGATGGAAGTTAGCACCTGGTCTTTCAGAAGATTATTTATTAATGAATCATTTTGGAAAGATGAAGGTCGGAAATGCTTCCAGAATCTTTAATCCACGTGTTGCTGCAGCACTTAATTTCTTGTCATACCTACCAAATGGTGAGTCTGAGATGAGGACAACGGCATGGTTCATTAAGATAGTATACACGTGGTTTAAAAATATGACAGCTCGCATTCCAATTCAAGGACTTGGGAGGAAAAATCCTGAGGCATTTGCAGCTACAGTTCGTAATTTAAATTTAACTATGGATGTATTCCAAACAATGAAAGTTGGTCATGAGTGGAAACCCTGTCAAACAGGAGTCAAAGCTGCTACACTCTGTATTTTAGACCTAAGCACTTTTTACTTGGACGAAGTTGGTTTGGACTTTTTCTTGCCTGGCCGTTTCACAAGTGATATTTGTGAGAACTTGTTTTCAGCCATTCGTTACAAGCGCCCCAATCCATCCGCACTACAGTTCAAGCAACGTTTGAAAACTTGCAGTATTAGTCAATTCATGAAGCACAATTCTAAGTCCTCCTATGATCTTGATGATCGATCTGAATTGCTGAATTTATTAGATGCAGAAAACATGAAAATATCCGAAGATATTCGGTCACTTAATTCTCCATCTCTTGATGAAGAGGAAGAAATCATTCTTGCATGTCTCTCAGCTCAAGTTTTTTATGGTCTTGAGAACATTCCAGAAAATGATAAATATGTATTTTATAGAGTTTGTGGATATATTGTAAATAAGCTGCGAGAAGAGAAGCCATCATTCAGAGACTGCAATGCATGTCTTCAGGCTTGTAGACACAACTCCTCTGAACCACATAGATACGGGAAATTTAATCGTATGACCAATTTTAAAGATGGTGCTCTTTTTGAGGTATCCAATGATGTATTCGAGTTACTTTTGAGCGTTGAGGAAAAAATTATGGCTATTGAGACCTCTTTGCATACCTTAAAGTGTGACTTGCTGAAATTTTTAGAAGATAAAGTATGTACTGTAACAATTTCTCCCACTTCTCCTTTAAATCTTCAATGTCACAACATTTCTCAAGAAATCATTCATCGGTACATTAAAATGAGAGTTAAGTTGATGAGTGAAAAGCCAACTGAATGTCATGCCTCCAAAGCTGCGTCATCACAGCTTTCCAGTATGAGCATGGGATCCAGATATTTAGCCAGTAGGGGAGACCGGGGCTAAAAGGTCAGTTTTTTTTCGGTGCCGATTTTTAACAACAAAATAAATAATTTTAGTTAAATGTGATATACCACTGTAAAGAGTGAACCTTTAGCTACAAAATTTATATAGGAAATTTTTGTCTACGTCGCTTTGTTTAACCGGTATAGAGCAAAAACGACAACAGTGGAAAAATTGAAATCTCAAAAATGCCGGGGTTTAAACGTCACACTGCATTTTCAATACATATACGTACATCTAATCCTAAAAAATAATAGGATACATTTTAATAATTGTTTTTTAAGAAAAAAATATAAAAATTTATTTAAAATTTTTATGCGAAACATTATTAAAAAATAGTTACGAGGGTTCCTCTTTCCGCAGAAGTCACTCGCCCGACTTGTTTCACTCCTCGACGTCCGATGACTCTATTCGGTGTCTGAACGGTTGTAATTCCCGTCTCATCCATATTCCATATGCAATGAGCCTGGAAATGCCTTGGAAATGCATCTGGACTGCTTACTGACCGATTAGCCCCAAACACAAGTTTCAGGTTTGATCGCCCACGAAATATTAGACATCAACGATAATGAAAAAACTACACTGGATTCGTGTTCAGCATGCATTACTCTTATAATCACGTACCTCGAGATTTGGAGAGCAAATATTATTGCAGATATTACAAAATTTCCACGCGCAGAAAATGTAACTTTCACCTTCCGAAAACACGTTTGCTCTCGTAAAAATCATAATACGGCAAGTAACCTGCCGAAACTCCGTTGGGGTCACATGGGTACCATAAGCAGCGTTTACAATGTTAATAGCGAGTTCACACAATATACAGGTTCCGAGATATTTGATTTGACGCTTCAACCCCGTTGACCTTTTAGCCCCGGTCTCCCCTAAGTTCCATCCTTCCCAAAAAAGTAAATAGTTGTCTTAAGAAAGTTCAACAGCCATAATTGTTTTCTCTAATCAACTGTGATCTTTGATCTATTGATATTTATGATCCTTTCTTTAGAAAAATAGTTGTCACATTATAAAAAAATAATTGCTACATTATTAAAAAAATTAAAATGTTAAAAAGACTTAAAACAATTTTTTTTTAAATACAATGTTTACATATTGTTCAATATATATTTATATAAATATATAATATATAATATATATATAATTAATATAATTAATAAATTTAATTTAAGGAAAAATAAATAAATTAGATATTTACATACATAAATATTGTATATAAATATTGAAATAAATATAATATTGTGTGTAAAATAATAAGTAATTAAATATAAATATATAATCTATATTTATATATAAATATATAATATATAGTATATATAATTAATATATTTAATGAATTTGCTATAATTTAAGTTAAGCAATAATTAAGGTAAGTAAAAAAAAGTTAACAAGGTAAGTGCAAATATATGGTATGTATAAGTAAATAAATATATGTATAAATAAATAAATAAATATTATTATTATATATATTATATATATTTTATTTA
This sequence comes from Temnothorax nylanderi, assembly GCF_030848795.1. Classification (NCBI taxonomy): domain Eukaryota; kingdom Metazoa; phylum Arthropoda; class Insecta; order Hymenoptera; family Formicidae; genus Temnothorax; species Temnothorax nylanderi. The sequence continues at coordinate 190,031 of NW_027249429.1, forward strand.
TTAAAATAAATTATTTTATAAAATATATTATATTATAAAATAATATAATTTTAATATAACTACCCAGTAAACACAAAGTAACAATAATATAACTGTTTTGTTATAGTTTCTTACTCAACAATATAACTGTTATGTACAAGGCATGTTATATTACAGTTATATTATTGAGTGGAAAATTATAATATAACAATTATATTATTGTTACTTTGTGTTTACTGGGTATTGATCGCCATGTTGCATGCTTTATTCTTTTGTGCAGCAATTTCAAGTCAATCAGTTTGCGCCCCTCGTATCTAGAGGCCCTCTAACTGAGGCATGTGGTGACCGCGGCGCGAAAGCAACATGCCGCGAGGAGACTTAGAAAATTTTCGCTTGGGTGAGCACTAGTAACATGCGCTGCCGCGACGCGGCTACATGCGCCAGTATCTTCTCGTAAGAAAAAATTCTTACGCACTAGGATAAAAGGCGAGCCTGTGATATACTTGGCTCTAATACTTTTCGTGATACCTCCGAGATATCATACAGTGCAGAGATGGCAAAATGCAAAATATTGGAATAGTATCGAAGCATAATTTTGAATTTATTGCGAATTCTTATGAAAAGAACTTCTTTTATATTTGAAGAAGGACTCAGAATTGATGATATAAAAATGAATTTTTTATGAACTCTTAAGAATCCTTTTAGAGAACAGAGAATAAATACGGAAAAAGAATTAATTTCATAAATCGAGAATTTAAAAAGAATTCTTTTCTTCCTGCTATTTATGTTATATGTAACATATCTGCTTTTAAATGAGGCATAGATATCCGACATATATGCAGAATCAGATATCATATCTGAGATAAAATTATCATGGCTTTTTATAATCTTGGAGATATCTCTGAGATATTCTCATGATATCTTGCGCAATCAGATATTCCGTCATTCAGATATTTTCTAGATATCTTGGTGATATATTTTACTGTGTGGGTAGTTAATATGGAATACAAAGTCCTAAGTGAGTTATAAATTAGTTATTCAAATGTTACCATTACAGTCACTGCAGAACTCCAGCAAGCAATTAAAGCTCTAGCCAAGAAGATACAAAATTTTTATTAAGGTTACCACTCAATCAGCTAATTCAGAGGAAGATAATGCAAACGGTAAGGATCTTAATTGCTTCAAATAATATTCTAAATGTGCTATTATTACTGTAGTAAGTTCAGCAATGTCTACAAATGCTTGACATTGTATGGCCCACGAGTAAAAGTATCTTAAAATATTGAAAACATTTTATTCAATTTAATCGAAATCTTAATTGATAACTTGATTGTAAATTTCAGTAATTTTATTATAGTCTTGTACATTTCCGCATCCTAATAATTTTAATAACTAGACCAAACAAGTTTGTGATAGACATAATCGATCAGAACCGAATCGGAACAAGGATTTTTTTATGATAAAGATATTTTTATCATATTTTCTTCTTCTACATGTATTACCTACATGTATTATCTACATGTACTACTAAAGTGAAGTCTAAATCGATAAATTTTCTTTTAAAAGATTCCTAGAGAAAGTAGAATTATAAACTTATACAATTCTCAATAGACTTTTGTAGAGTCTTTATTTAATATCGGTTGCTACGTCCATAAGTGTATACTAATTGCATGTATTTATTAATTAGGGAACGGTTAAAATTCCGCGTAATCCGCGTGTAATACACGCGACAAATCATTTTCCATGGAAATAAATACATCTTACGCATCAAAAGTGAGATTTGAAGAAGAAGAAGAAGAAGAAGGAGAGAGAGAGAGAGAGAGAGAGAGGAGAGAGAGAGAGGAGAGAGAGAGAGAGAGAGAGAGAGAGAGAGAGAGAGAGAGAGAGAGAGAGAGAGAGAGAGAGAGAGAGAGAGAGAGAGAGAGAGAGAGAGAGAGAGAGAGAGAGAGAGAGAGAGAGAGAGAGAGAGAGAGAGAGAGAGAGAGAGAGAGAGAGAGAGAGAGAGAGAGAGAGAGAGAGAGAGAGAGAGAGAGAGAGAGAGAGAGAGAGAGAGAGAGAGAGAGAGAGAGAGAGAGAGAGAGAGAGAGAGAGAGAGAGAGAGAGAGAGAGAGAGAGAGAGAGAGAGAGAGAGAGAGAGAGAGAGAGAGAGAGAGAGAGAGAGAGAGAGAGAGAGAGAGAGAAGAGAGAGAGAGAGAGAGAGAGAGAGGGCGAGGAGAGAGAGGGAGGGAGAGAGGGAGGAGAGAGGGAGGGAGAAAGGGAGGGAGGAAAAGGAGCGA